>NC_135955.1:88818346-88925846 GCF_053455715.1 Rhinoraja longicauda
TTGGTACCTCGGTACCGAATGACAAATAAAGCTTTGTTATACTGTTATACTGTTATGCACCATGGAAATAAGCCTTTTGGCTTCTATTAAGTTCCCCTCTATACTAATCTCACTTACCTGTAATCTCCCATACCTTAGTAATTCAAGAGCTCATATGTGTTTTTTTTTTTTACATGTGTGAAACTCTCGACCTTTCAGACTGTAAACGTTAGAGGTACAGTGTGGAAACGGGTTCTTCGGCCCACCGAGTCAGCGTCGACCATCGATCAATGGACAATTTATATTTTTTACCAAAACCAATTAACCTATAAACCTGTACGTCTTTGGAGTTTGGAAGGAAACCGGGGCACCCGGAGAAAACCCACGTGGTCAAAGGGACAACGTACAAACTCCGCACAGACAGCACCCATTGTCAGGATCGAACCCAGGCCTCTGACGCTGTAAGGCAGCAACTCTACCGCTGCGCCACAGTGCCGCCCTTAAAGATTAAGGGCTTAAGGACACCCTTAAGATTCCTCAGGACTTTGTGGGGTCATTGGGTATATCACAGGATTATTAGTCCTCCCAAAATCCAACCCCTCAACTGTTTTCAGGAATAAATTCCATCCGATATTATTCTTCCCATCTCACTAACTCATTAATATTGTTCTGTCGATGAAGACTATCTTTCCCACTGTCAACAACAGCACCATTTTTGTATCATTTGCAAGATTATTAGCTATGCCTCCTAAATGTGGGTGGCTTGATTTTCATCATGTATAGTCTTTCTGTTTTCAACAAAAAAGCTTTTCATTGTGCCTCGGCACACGTGACAATAAACAAAACAAAACATCCTAAACATCCTAAACATTAAAGATAGATATAAAATGTTGGATTAACTCAGCGGGTCAGGCAGCGTTTCTGGAGTAAAGGTGACGTTTCGGGTCGAGACCATTCTTCAGACTGAGAGTCACCTATTCCTTTGCTCCAGAGACGCTGCCTGACCTGCTGAGTTAATCCAGCATTTTGTGTCTATATTCGGTGTAAACCAGCATCTGCAGTTTTTTCCTACACATCCTAAACTTTAATATATATAACAAACATTCAAGGGTCCCAGCACCCAACATTATGATTCTCCACTGGTCACAGGCTTACTATAATCAAAATCATTCACAATCTGTCTCCGATCACCAAGTCAATTGCAGATCAAATTTGCCAAATCGTCTTAGATTCCGCACAGTTCACTTTTGGATCAATCTCCAGTCAAAGGTATTTATTCACAAAATGCTGGAGTGACTCAACAGGTCAGGCAGCATCTCAGGAGAGAAGGAATGGGTAACGTTTCGGGTCGAGACCTTTCCAGTCAAAGGCCTTACCGAAGCCATTGCAGGCTACAATAACTGCACGGTGGCGCAGTGGTAGAGTTGCTGCCTTACAGCACCAGTGACCCGGGTTCGATCCTGACTATGGGTGCTGTCTGTACGGAGTTTGTATGTTCTCCCCATGATCTGTGTGGGTTTTCTCCGGGTGCTCCGGTTTCCTCCCACACTCCAAAGACATACAGGTTCGTAGATTAAACAGGTTGATGCTACACATTGGAGTTCAGAAGAATTCTCTCACTGAATCATGGAAGTAGAGACTATTTCCTGGGCTGGTCGACCAAGGAAGAGATATCGTGTTGTATGATGATGCAAGGAACTGCAGATGCTGGAATATTGAACAAAACACGAAGCACAGGAGGAACCCAGTGAGTCAGGCAGCATCTGTGGAAGGAATGATCCGATCACATCTTGGGTTTGGGACCCTTCTTCGGACTTAGTACCACATATCATTTCTGATCAGAGAATCAGGGCTGGATGTATTGTCAAGAATGCCTGCCACCCAGGCCATTCCCTTTAAGTTCTTGTTCCTTCTGGAAGATGACACAGGAGCTTGGAAGTTCATAAGTTAAACCAACACTCTATTGTCTCAAGTAAAACATTTCACGGCTTTGATTTAAGGAAGGACACCAGGGTTTGACCGAATGTCTCGGCCAATATTTGTTCTCACATTCAGCTTTGCTAAGCAGAGGTAGTCTGTTCGTTATCACATTGTTGTTTGTGGAAGCTTGTCGTGTGCAAATAGCTTGCAGTGCCTCCAGCATTACAACAGTGCTACACTTCACAAGAATTTAATTGTCGATAAAGTGCTTGATCAAGTCCTGGAAGGTAACACGTGAATCCAAGTGTGTAGGAAGGAACTGAAGATGCTGGTTTAAACCAAAGATAGAAACAAAATGCTGGAGTAACTCAGTGGGACAGGCAGCATCTCTGGAGAAAAGCAATAGGTGACATTTTCGGTCAAGACCCTTCTGTAGACTGAGATAGACACAGAATGCTGGAGTAACTCAGCAGGTCAGGCAGCATCTCTGGAGAGAAGGAATGGGTCACATTTCGGGTCGAGACCCTTCTTCAGACTGATGTCAGGGGAGGGGGGCGGGACAAAGATAGGATGTAGTCGGAGACAGGAAGACTAGTGGGGGAACTGGGAAGGGGGAGGGGATAGAGAGGGAAATCAGGGACTATCTGAAGTTAGAGAAGTCAATGCTCATACCGCTGGTAGACACAAAATGCTGGAGTAACTCAGAGTCCACAAAGTTAAATGCTGATGACCTTAGATTGGAATTAAAAATAATTCTAAAGTAAGTTCCTGATTTCAAGTTGGCTTAATTCTTTTTGTAAAGAAATACAGCAAAGTCCCTTGGAAGAGACAGTCTAAATATAATGTTGGGGACTAAACAGAGTGACATTCTAGTGCATCATCCAAACTCCATTCTACAAGGTTCAATAGTCCCTTGGACAGCTTTGCACATTTGGCAAAGCAGATGTTGTGATTAAAATTATACGTTTTAATAGCTCTGTGCATCTCAATAGGCACTCAGACACAGAGATTGTCCAGGCCCAATTAATTCCCATTAAAACAAGCCTCGAATAAAATGTGTTCTGCCAAGTTTAATAGCAGTTGCAAAACAACAGCAATGCATGAATGCACCAAGTGCTCGTGCAACTCAGTGGGTCAGGCAGCATCTCCAGATTCAGGGACCGTTTCTTCCCTGTTGTTTACTTTACACTTTACCTGCGAATTTAGAGATACAGCATGGAAACAAGCCCTTCGGCCCATCAAATCCGCACTGACCAATGATCTGTCCGTACCCTAGCACTATCCTACACACCAGGGACAATTTTTTACAATTTCCCAAAGCCAATCAACTTACAAACCTGTAGGATTTTGGAGGGGGGGGGGGGAAACTGAACAACCGGAGATAACCCAAGCGGTCACTGGGAGAAGGTTTAAACCCCTTACAGGCAGCACCCGTGGTCAGGATTGAACCCGGGTCTCTGGCGCTGAAAGGCGGCAACTCTACCACTGCGCCATCGTGCCATTATCAGGCAACTGGGCGGTCCTTTCATCAGCTAGAGTGCAGTCCTGACCTCCCATCTACCTCATTGAACTGTTTCTAATTGGATTTTGTGGAACGTTAATGTTATATCTTGCACTAAATGTTCTACTCTTTACCCTTTATCTGAGCACTGTGGATAGCTTGACTGTATTCATACATAGTCTTTTCTTTCACTGCATAGCACACAAACATAAGCTTTTCACTGTACCTCGGTGCACATGATAATAACAAACTAAACTAAACTAAACATTGCTGGAGAACGTGGACAGGTAACATTTGGATCGGGACCCTTCTTCAGACCCAAAACATCACCTATCCATGTTCTCCAGAAATGCCGACTGACCCGCACTGGTCAGCACTGGGCCTGTACTCGCTGGAGTTTAGAAGGTTGAGGGGGGACCTCATTGAAACTTACAGAATAATGAAAGGCATGGATAGAGTGGATGTGGAAAGGATGTTTCCACTGGTGGGAGAGTCGAAGACCAGAGGTCATAGCCTCAGAATTAAAGGGCGCGCTTTTAGAAAGGAGGTGAGGAGGAACTTCTTTAGTCAGAGGGTAGTTAATCTGTGGAACTCATTGCCACAGAGGGCTGTGGAGGCCAAGTCGGTGGATATTTGTAAGGCAGAGATAGACAAGTTCTTGATTAGAACGGGTGTCAAGGGTTATGGGGAGAAGGCAGGAAAATGGGATTAGGAGGATCAGCCATGATTGAATGGCGGAGTAGACTCGATGGGCTGAATGGCCTAATTCTGCTCCTGTAACTTGTGAACTTGTGAACTTGTGAACTTGTGAACCCGCTGAGTTACTCCTGCACTTTGTGAATTTTTCTGCTTTAGTAACGGTCCCAAACCAACAGCAGTGCATCAATGTTTTGCAGGAATTCATGTTCAGAGCATTTGAAGTCATCGCAAAATGTTAATATGTAAAGCATTTCAGGACATTCACAAATGTTCAGAGCTCCTGATTTACTCTTGGTTAGACAGCCAACAATATGCATAACGAGTTCCTCACAAAACAATGAGAACAAACAAGAAAAAAACACTGGAGTAACTCAGCAGGTCAAGCAGCATCTCTGGACAATAGACAATAGACAATAGACAATAGGTGCGGGAGTAGGCCATTCGGCCCTTCAAGCCAGCACCACCATTCAATGTGATCATGGCTGATCATTCTCAATCAGTACCCCGTTCCTGCCTTCTCCCCATACCCCCTGACTCCGCTATCCTTAAGAGCTCTATCTAGCTCTCTCTCTTGAATGCATTCATTCAGAGAATTGGCCTCCACTGCCTTCTGAGGCAGAGAATTCCACAGATTTACAACGCTCTGACTGAAAAAGGTTTTCCTCATCTCCGTTCTAAATGGCCTACCCCTTATTCTTAAACTGTGGCCCCTGGTTCTGGACTCCCCCAACATCGGGAACATGTTTCCTGCCTCTAACGTGTCCAACCCCTTAATAATCTTATATGTTTCGATAAGATCCCCCCTCATCCTTCTAAATTCCAGTGTATACAAGCCTAGTACAATAGGTGCAGGAGTAGGCCATCCGGCCCTTCGAGCCAGCACCGCCATTCACCGTGATCGTGGCTGATGATGCACAATCAGTACCCTGTTCCTGCCTTCTCCCCATATCTCTTGACTCCACCGTCATTAAGAGCTCTATCTAACTCTCTCTTGAACGCATCCAGAGAATTGGTCTGGAGCATGGATAGGTGGTGTTTTGGGTCAGGACCAGACTGATTGTTCGGTGGCGGAGTGGGGGGGGTGGAGGCTATAAGAGAGGAGGTGGCAGGAATAAGCAAACATTGCCTTGCATATTAAATTTAATGTTCTTTTCTGTACTGGGGTGACATACACAACTCTTTCCATTCAAACAGTATTTCTATATCATATCATATCATATCATATCATATCATATCATATCATATATATACAGCCGGAAACAGGCCCTTTCGGCCCACCAAGTCCGTGCCGCCCAGCGATCCCCGCACATTAACACTATCCTACACCCACTAGGGACAATTTTTACATTTACCCAGCCAATTAACCTACATACCTGTACGTCTTTGGAGTGTGGGAGGAAACCGAAGATCTCGGAGAAAACCCACGCAGGTCACGGGGAGAACGTACAAACTCCTTACAGTGCAGCACCCGTAGTCAGGATCGAACCTGAGTCTCCGGCGCTGCATTCGCTGTAAAGCAGCAACTCTACCGCTGCATCACCGGTTCATTCTTTTAAACTGTCTTCAGAGTTCACCTTACATTTCCTTCATGTCAGACTAACTGAGATTTCACTCTCCTGTGGCACAGACATATCAATAAATGTATCTTTGCTGTCAGACCCAGTTCCTGCACGGAATCAATGAACAATGAAGGTGAAATATTTACTCTAGAGTCTTCTTTTCACTCTTTGTCTCTCCTTTCCTCAGGCAATGAAGTATTTCAGGATACAAGTCTCCCTGGATAACTGAAGCCCCAAATTATCCAAGTTCGATTATCATTGTCCCACAGTCCAGCACAAGCTATTTAATCTCAGAGGTCATCGCCGTGATACTCCAAACCCCACTCGTCCAACGATGACAAGCATGTCATCTGACCAGCACTCACTGCAAATGCAGAACATAGACATCAGTCAGACTTCAGTCTGAAGAGGGGTCTCGACCCGAAACGTCACCCATTCCTTCTCTCCAGAGATGCTGCCTGTCCCGCTGAGTTACTCCAGCATTTTGTGTCCATCTGCCATTAGAAAATGACATCACACTAACAGGCCCTTCGGCCCACAATGTCTGTGCCCAGCATGATGCCCAGCTAAACTAATCTAAATTTACAGCGCCAAAGACTCGGGTTAGATCCTGACTATGGGGGCTGTCTATACGGAGTTTGTACATTCTCCCCCGTGACCGCGCGGGTTTTTATCCGGGACCTCCGGTTTCCTCCCGCAATCCAAAGACTTACGCGTTTGTAGGTTAATTGCCCTTCGGTAAAATTGGAAATTGTCCCTAGTGCGTGTAGGATAGTGTTAGTGTGCGGGGATCGCTGGTGGGCGCGGACTCGATGGGCCGAAGGGCCTGTTTCCGTGCTGAACTAAACTAAACTAAACTAATCACATCCGACTGCACACGATCCATACCTCTCCATTCCCTGCATATCCAAGTGCCCATCAAGAAGCCTCTTAAACACCACCACCGTATCTGCCACCACCACCACACTTGGCAGCACGTTCCAGGCACCCACCACCCTCTGTAAAAAAACTTGCCTCCTTGCCCCTCGTCTCCTTTAAAACGTTCATCTTCGAGTCAATGACATTTCCACCCAAGGAACAATTGCTGTGGCGGTCTACCCTACCCATGCCGAAGTGATCAAAATCTAAATCTCTAGCCGGCCATTCGCTTTCTGTGCCTGGACCTGCTGAGATCTAGTGTCTGACCAGCTGAGCTCGCGAAGGCTGTATGAGTCCGTACCGCATGAGTGCATCATCTCACAAGTTCAGGAGGTATGGGGAGAAGGCAGGAACGGGGTACTGATTGAGAATGATCAGCCATGATCACATTGAATGGTGGTGCTGGCTCGAAGGGCCGAATGGCCTCCTCCTGCACCTATTGTCTATTGTCTATTGTCTATTGTCTAAGTTCACAAGTTCACAGGTTATAGTAGAATTAGGCCATTCGGCCCATCGAGTCTATACTCTGCCATTCAATCATGGCTGATCTCTGCCTCCTAATCCCATTTTCTTTCCTTCTCCCCATAACCCTTGACACCCGTTCTAATCAAGAATTTGTCTATCTCTGCCTTAAAAATATCCACCGACCTGGCCCCCACAGCCCTCTGTGGCAATGAACCTCACTGAGTTACCAGTGCAGGGGTCCAACAGAACCTCAGCACGAACTCTGAGGTGGCCTTCTAGCACAGATCCAAGGAGGCCTGCGTCTTGGTGGAGTTGTTTCAAATGTAGCTCAGCTCTATCTGCCATCTCATGAATGTAAAAGATCCAACAGCAGCATTTCGTGGGAGAACAGTGGAGTTCAGGAACAAGGAACTGCAGATGCTGGTTTACACAAACAGACACAAAGTATTGGACAAACTCAGCAGGTCAGGCAGCATCTCTGGAGAAAGGTACAAAAACCTGGAGTAATTCAGTGGGTCAGGCAGCATCTCTGGATGAACATGGATAGCTGACCTTTCGAGTCAGAACCCGTCTTCATACTGATTAAATGTTGGAGTTTAGTTTAGTTTCATTTAGAGATACAGCATGGAAACAGGCCCTTCCACCACCCACTATGACCATTAATCACCACTTCATACTAGTCTGTGTTATCCCACTTCCTCATCCATTTCCCTGCACATTAGGGACAATTTTACAGAGGCCAATTAACCTACAAACCCGCACGCCACTACAAACCTGTATGTCTTTAGAGATTGGGAGGAAACTGGAGGAATCTGGAGGAAACCGAAGCTGTCACAGGGAGAACGTACAAACTCCATACAGACAGCACCCGTAGTCAGGATCGAACCTAGGACCCTAGTGCTGTAAGGCAGCAACTCTACCGCTGTGCCACCGGTACCGTCCTCTACATTGCACTCCAAATTATCGAAGAACAATGTACAGAACACAAGTAGTAGAAGCAGGAGTGGGCTGTACAGCTTACCTGTACAAGCATTCAGCCTTCATATTCAAGATCAAGTCTTTACATTCAAGATCAGCTCTGCTCTTTTAAATCAGTTCCATTTTCCCATCTGATGTTATAATTCCTACATTCTGTAATTGCCCACAAACCTATTGATCTCAGTCTTTAATGTGCTTAACTGAGCTGCAAGAGCCTTTGGGCTGGAGAATTACAAAGATTCGCAACACTTTGAATGAAGCAATTACTCTGCAATTCAGTTCCAAACGGCTGACCTCATAACCTGAGACTGTAACTTATGGTTTTAGACTCTCTTGCCCAGGGAAATAGGTTCCCCTGTCAAGTATTTAAGACTTCTCAATGCGTTCACCTTTCATTCTACTGAATCCTACACAATAAAGTCTTGTGTAAGAAGGAACTGCAGATGCTGGTTTACACCGAGGATAGACACAAAAAGCTGGAGTGGCTCAGCGGGACAGGCAGCGTTTCTGGATTGAAGGAATGGGTGACGTTTCGGCTTGAGACCCTTCTTCAGATGTATTCTCCCGAATCGTTGCACCTCATGCCACTCCCGTACCTCAGGACTTCATCTATTTCACTTCCTCCACATAAGATGGGGAAAGGGGTTTAGTTTAGAGATACAGAGTGGAAACAGGCCATTTCGGCCCACCGAGTCCGCGCCGACCAGCGATCCCCACACATTAACACTAGCCTACACACACTAGGGATCATTTACACATACACCAAGCCAATTAATCTATACACCTGTACAATTAGTTTAGTTTAATTTATAGATACAGCGCGGAAACAGGCCATTTCGGCCCACCGAGTCCACGCCGACCATCGATCCCCACACATTAACACTATCCTATACCCACTAGGGACAATTTTTACATTTGCCAAGCCAATTAACCTACATACCTGTACGTCTTTGGAGTGTGGGAGGAAACCGAAGATCTCGGAGAAAACCCACGCAGGTCATGGGGAGAACGTACAAACTCCATACAGACGGCGCCCGTAGTCAGGATCGAACATGAGTCTCCGGCGATGCATTCGCGGTAAGGCAGCAACTCTACCGCTGCGCCACCGTGCCGCCTGTGAGTTATGATACCTTGCATGTTGAACACATCTCAAGATGTCTCATAAACTCATAGACACCAGCACTGCAGATGCTGGTTTACCAAAAAAAAAGACACAAAGTGCTGAAGTGATCAAGAGTCTGAAGAAGGGTCCCGACCCGAAATGTCATCTATCTATGTTCTCCAAAGATGCTGCCTAACCTGCCGAGTTATTTCAGCACTTTGGTCTGGTTTTTTTCTCAGAAACTTCGCCATCTCTCTCAGTGCAGGTGCTTCTGAATTTGATTCCTCCACGCCTTTTCCAATTTGTCCTTCTGATTTCTGTTCCCTTGTAATTCTAATGCACATTCCTGGTTTCCTTTGCCCTGTGTCCGATCCATATATCTGGCCAAATGCCTTTTGGAGGGCTCTGGGCCAAATGCAGGCAAATGGGACCAGCCCAATATGCCAACCTGGTTAGCATGGAAAGATGGGCCAAAGAGCCTGTTTCCGTGCTGTGTAGCTCTATGACTCCATACATCTAACCATTTTGTTGGTATATTAATTCTGCATGTAGCTCTATCAAACATTGAGTTTGAAAACATTCCTATGTATCACCTTGAGACACTTTAATACATTTAATACATAATACCTGGAGCTCAATGCTCTTAAGACAGTGGAACTGATTGTAGACTTTAGGAGAGCTCCCCCTCCCTCCCCTCACTCACCATCACCATCAACAACACCACAGTCACATCTGTGGAGTCATTTAAGTTCCTTGGAGCCATCATCTCCAAGGACCTTAAATGGGGGGCCACCATCGACCCCACAGTCAAAAAGGCCCAACAGAGGATGTACTTCCTGCGGCAGCTGAGGAAACACCATCTGCCACAGGCAATGATGGTCCAATTCTATACTGCCATCGCAGAGTCTGTCCTCACCTTCTCCATCATGGTCTGGTTTGGCTCAGCCACCAAGCACAACATCCGGAGGCTGCAACGAATCGTTCGATCAGCTGAGAAGGTTGTTGGCTGCAACCTTCCCCCCATTGACGAACTGTACACTGCAAGGGCCAGGAAGCGAGTGGGCAAGATCATCTCTGACCCCTCTCACCCTGGCCACAAACTCTTTGAAGCACTTCCCTCTGGAAGGCGACTCTGGACTGTCAAAGCAGCCACAGCCAGACATAAAAACAGTTTTTTTCCACGAGTAGTAGCTCTATTCAAAAAACAAAGTCTGTAGCCTCTTTTTGCTCTGGTTTATTTCACTCACATGTTTGAACCGTAATATTGTATTCTTAATGTTTTAATTATTTTATGTTTTATTCTTAATTGTTTACTGTATGTTCGTGTTGTTACTTGCGTGCAGAGCACCAAGGCACATTCCTTGTATGTGCACATACTTGGCCAATAAACTTATTCATTCATTCATTCATTGATGTATCTTAACAGGTTCATCACAGCTGTACAATCTCGAAATCCCTCTCTAAAGCAAAATTTCTTAAGAACTAAAACTTTCCAATTTTTGCAGATTCTTCTGAGCGTATATGTCTGTCTGAGAGGTGGGCTTTATATATAAGTTTGGATTATATTCTCCAGAGATGCTGCCTGACCCGATGAGTTACTCCAGCACTTTGTGTCTTTTTGTTTTGTGTAGGAAGGAACTGCAGATGCTGGTTCAAACCGAAGGTAGACACAAAATGCTAGATTAACTCAGCTGGTCAGGCAGCATCTCTGGAGAAAAGGCATAGGTAACGTTTTGGATCAGAACTCTTATTCAGACTGCTGCACTGTGTGTTTTCCTAGTTACTTGCTGTACCTGCAAACTAGTCTTTTGTAAATCATAAATGAGTGCACTTAGTATGATCAGGTATTACCATTCCATCGAAGGCTGAGGAGGTTTGGCACGCCACCAAGAACTCTCACCAATTTCTACAGCTGCGCCACAGGAAGCATTTTACCGAGAAGCATCACAGCTTGGTTTGGGAACAGCGCCATCCAAGAAATTGCAGAGAATTGTTGATGCAGCCCAGACCATCACACAAACCAACCTCCCTTCCATTGACTCCATTTATACCTCACGCTGCCTCGGCAAGGCCAGCAGCATAATTAAGGATAAGTTGCACCCTGGCCACTCCCTCTTCTCCTCTGCCCCATCAGGCAAAAGGTATAGAAGTGTGAAAACGCACACCTCCAGATTCAGGGACAGGTTTTTCCCAGCCGTTATCAGGCAATTGAACCATTCTACCAACAACTAGAGAGGGGTCCTGAGCGACCATCTACCTCATTGGATACCCTTGGACTATCTTTAATCGGACTTTATTGGACTTTATCATGCTGTAAACGTCATTCAAGTTATTCCCTTTAGCATGTATCTGTCTAAGATGGATAGCTTATACACCAAGGCAACGGCTTTTCACTGTACCTTGGTAACGTGACAATAAACTGAACTAAGTTATTCAAGGTTTGACCTTACAGCCCAAAGGTTGTTGCTTTATTACCTTCATCTGGGACCAGGGCCCATTGAACTACAATATAATTAAAATACACAGGATATGACAGGAGTGTTTAAGAGGTCTTTAAAAAAAGCACATGAATATGCAGGATGTGGAGAGATATGGACCATGGAGATTGGAAGGGATTAGTTTAATTTGGCATCATATTCAACACAGACATCGTGGGCTGAAGTTCCTCAACTGTACTCTATAATTCTACGAGCTATAATTTTACACGATTCGTTTGCTTATGTGAAACTCTCTGGATTTGACCTCCAAGGACCTTAAATGGGGGGCCACCATCGACTCCACAGTCAAAAAGGCCCAACAGAGGATGTACTTCCTGCGGCAGCTGAGGAAACACCATCTGCCATAGGCAATGATGGTCCAATTCTATGCTGCCATCGTAGAGTCTGTCTTCACCTTCTCCATCATGGTCTGGTTTGGCTCAGTTACCAAGCACAAAATCCGGAGGCTGCAACGAATCATTCGATCAGCTGAGAAGGTTGTTGGCTGCAACCTTCCCCCCATTGACGAACTGTACACTGCAAGGGGCAGGAAGGGAGCGGGCAAGATCATCTCTGACCCCTCTCACCCTGGCCACAAACTCTTTGAAGCACTTCCCTCTGGAAGGCGACTCTGGACTGTCAAAGCAGCCACAGCCAGACATAAAAACAGTTTTTTTCCACGAGTAGTAGCTCTATTCAAAAAACAAAGTCTGTAGCCTCTTTTTGCTTTGGTTTATTTCACTCACATGTTTGAACCGTAATATTGTATTCTTAATGTTTTAATTATTTTATGTTTTATTCTTAATTGTTTACTGTATGTTCGTGTTGTTACTTGCGTGCAGAGCACCAAGGCACATTCCTTGTATGTGCACATATTTGGCCAATAAACTTATTCATTCATTCATTCATTGATGTATCTTAACAGGTTCATCACAGCTGTACAATCTCGAAATCCCTCTCAAAGCAAAATTTCTTAAGAACTAAAACTTTCCAATTTTTGCAGATTCTTCTGAGCGTATATGTCTGTCTGAGAGGTGGGCTTTATATATAAGTTTGGATTATATTCTCCAGAGATGCTGCCTGACCCGATGAGTTACTCCAGCACTTTGTGTCTTTTTGTTTTGTGTAGGAAGGAACTGCAGATGCTGGTTTATACCGAAGGTAGACACAAAATGCTAGATTAACTCAGCTGGTCAGGCAGCATCTCTGGAGAAAAGGCATAGGTAACGTTTTGGATCAGAACTCTTATTCAGACTGCTGCACTGTGTGTTTTCCTAGTTACTTGCTGTACCTGCAAACTAGTCTTTTGTAAATTATAAATGAGTGCACTTAGTATGATCAGGTATTACCATTCCATCGAAGGCTGAGGAGGTTTGGCACGCCACCAACAAGTCTCACCAATTTCTACAGCTGCGCCACAGGAAGCATTTTATCGAGAAGCATCACAGCTTGGTTTGGGAACAGCGCCATCCAAGAAATTGCAGAGAATTGTTGATGCAGCCCAGACCATTGACTCCATTTATACCTCACGCTGCCTCGGCAAGGCCAGCAGCATAATCAAGGATAAGTTGCACCCTGGCCACTCCCTCTTCTCCTCTGTCCCATCAGGCAAAAGGTATAGAAGTGTGAAAACGCACACCTCCAGATTCAGGGACAGTTTTTTTCCAGCCGTTATCAGGCAATTGAACCATCCTACCAACAACTAGAGAGGGGTCCTGAGCTACTATCTACCTCTTTGGACACCCTCGGACTATCTTTAATCAGACTTTATTGGACTTTATCATGCTCCAAACGTCATTCACGTTATTCCCTTTAGCATGTATCTGTCTAAGGCGGATAGCTTATACACCAAGGCAATGGCTTTTCACTGTACCTTGGTAACGTGACAATAAACTGAACTAAGTTATTCAAGGTTTGACCTTACAGCCCAAAGGTTGTTGCTTTATTACCTTCATCTGGGACCAGGGCCCATTGAACTACAATATAATTAAAATACACAGGATATGACAGGAGTGTTTAAGAGGTCTTTAAAAAAAGCACATGAATATGCAGGATGTGGAGAGATACGGACCATGGAGATTGGAAGGGATTAGTATAATTTGGCATCATATTCAACACAGACATCGTGGGCTGAAGTTCCTCAACTGTACTCTATAATTCTACGAGCTATAATTTTACACGATTCATTTGCTTATGTGAAACTCTCTGGATTTGACCGGGATTCTTCAAACTGCAAAAATGACATGCTAAACTTCCCAGACACTGCTTGTACCATGGAGGGATATGCCTCCGCCTGCAGAGGATGTGTTCACCAGCTGTTACTGTTGCTGCTCAGAGCTCTCAACACCTCAAGTAGCAGCACAGTGGTGAAACCCCAGCTGCTCCCAGCGCCAGAGACTTGGGTTTCATCCTGGCCTCGGATGCTGTCAATAGACAATAGACAATAGACAATAGGTGCAGGAGTAGGCCATTCAGCCCTTCGAGCCAGCACCGCCATTCAATGCGATCATGGCTGATCACTCTCAATCAGTACCCCGTTCCTGCCTTCTCCCCATACCCCCTCACTCCACTATCCTTAAGAGCTCTATCCAGCTCTCTCTTGAAAGCATCCAACGAACTGGCCTCCACTGCCTTCTGAGGCAGAGAATTCCACACCTTCACCACTCTCTGACTGAAAAAGTTCTTCCTCATCTCCGTTCTAAATGGCCTACCCCTTATTCTTAAACTGTGGCCCCTTGTTCTGGACTCCCCCAACATTGGGAACATGTTTCCTGCCTCTACTGTGTCCAATCCCCTAATTATCTTATACGTTTCAATAAGATGTCTGTCTGCGCGGAGTTCACACGTTCTCCCTATGACCGCCTGGGTTGCCTCGGGGTGGACCCAGGTCCCGAAGACCTGTGGGTTTGTAAGTCAACTCATCTCTGTAAATTGCTCCCCTAGTGTGCAGGGAGCGGATGAGAAAGTGGGATGACATAGAGTTACTGTGAACGGGCGATCGATGGTTAGAGTGGACTCGGTGGGGTCAAAGTGTGTGAGAAGGAACAGCAGATGCTGGTTTAAACCGAAGGTAGACACAAAAAAGCTGCAGTAACTCAGCGGGGCAGGCAGCCTCTCAGGAGAGGAAGAATGGGTGACGTTTCGGGCCGAGACCCTTTCTTCAGAAACCCTTGATCTGAAGAAGGGTCTCGACCCGAAAAGTCACCCATTCCTTCTTTCCAGAGATGCTGACTGTCCCGATGAGTTACTCCAGATTTTTGTGCCTATCTTCAGTGGGGTGAAGGACCAGTTTTCATGCCGTATCTCTAAACTAAACTAAAACCTTCACAAGATGGCCTAGGGGACCATCGGGAAGTAGGGCAGGTGGAAGTGGACACTCATGCTGGTGTTCCCATTCTTTAGCCTTTAACTTGGGCTTTAGATTCAGCGTGGAAACATGCCCTTCAGCCCTCCGAGTCCACGCCGACTAGCGACCACCCCGCACACTCACACTATCCTACACTCCACGGACAATCTACAATTTTACCGAAGCCAATTAACCTACAAACTTGTACGTCTTTGGAGTGAGGGAGGAAACCCAAGCACCCAGGGAAAACCCACGCAGGTCACAGGGAGAACGTACAAACTCCGTGCAGACAGCACCTGCAGTCAGGATCGAACAAGGGTTTCTAGCGCTTTAAGGCAGCAACTCTACCGCTGCGCCTGTACTCAGTCGACAGGAACTGTGCAGGTAATGGGCTTCCGCAGGGTGGTAGGAATGGGCAGTGGCCATAAGATCATAAGGAATAGGAGGAGAATTAGTCCATTCGGTCCATCAGTGTACGCCGTTCAATCATGGCTTTTCCATCTCTCCCTCCTAACCCCATTTTCCTGCCTTCTCCCCATAACCCCTGACACCCGACCTAATCAGGAATCTATCTATCTCTGCCTTAGAAATATCCACTGACTTGGCCTCCACAGCCGTCTGTGGCAAAGTGGGTCTGCAAAGTGCTTCACTGGCCCAGTTAACCCACCTCTTTTTGCTGCTACTTGTGTCGCAACAAACATCAGCTGCTTAGCAACAGCTGTGGAAGGGTTAATCTTCAACAGCTGGAAAATGTAAAAACATAAGCAATAACCCTTTGGGCAACGCGCATTGCTTATAGCCACCACCACTAAACTCCCTCTGGAGGCAAATACCACACATTTTGAAGCTAGTACTGGGTCTTGACTAAGACTGGGTCTGCCAGGGCATTATCCTGCACTGTAACCTTGCTTTCGTTAGAGGGTGAGAGAGAAAACAAGATCCAATTATAGCTCGTTGGGACCAGAAACCTAAGGCCACTCACCCGTCCTCGTCTTCCACTCTTTTGATGCAATTTATGAGGATGTTGCCAGGACCTGAGGGTCTGAGCTGCAGAGAGAGGCTGGGCAGACGCTTATAGAGGCTTATAGAGGTGCATAAGACCATGAGAGGAATAGAGAGTGTGAATGCAGATAGTTTTTCACCCAGAGTAAGGGAAGCAAGAACCAGAGCTCTTGCTATTGAGGGCGTGCAGCGTAGGTTTACTAGGCTGATTCCCGGAATGGCGGGACTGTCATATGTTGAAAGACTGGAGCGACTAGGCTTGTATACACTGGAATTTAGAAGGATGAGAGGAGATCTTGTCGAAACGTATAAGATTATTAAGGGGTTGGACACGTTTGAGGCAGGAACCATTTTCCCAATGTTGGGAGAGTCCAGAACAAGGGGCCACAGTTTAAGAATAAGGGGTTGACCATTTAGAATGGAGAAGAGGAAAAACTTTTTCAGTCTGAGAGTTGTAAATCTGTGGAACTCTCTGCCTCGGAAGGCAATGGAGGCCAATTCTCTGAATGCATTCAAGAGAGAGCTAGATAGAGCTCTTAAGGATAGCGGAGTCAGGGGGTACGGGGAGAAGGCAGGAACGGGGTACTGATTGAGAATGATCAGCCATGATCGCATTGAATGGTGGTGCTGGTTCGAAGGGCCGAATGGCCTACTCCTGCACCTATTGCCTATTGTCTATTGAAGGGCCTGTTTCCGTGCTGTTATCTCTAAATCTAAAACTGAAAATAACACAAGAACAATTGCATTGATTAAGTTCATAAGTAATTTTAATCATAAGACTTCTCTCCATATTTGTTTGCTGTGAAGTAAAGGTCGTAAGGTCATAATGCTATAAGTGATAGGAGCAGAATTAGGCCATTCAGCCCATCAAGTCTACTCCGTCGGTAGATCCAAAATGTTGGAGTAACTCAGTGGGACAAGCAGCATCTCTGGAGGGAAGGAAGGGGTGATGTTTCGGGTCGAGACCCGTCTTCAGACTGTCTGATCAGTCTGAAGAAGGGTCTCGACTTGAAACGTCACCCATTCCTTCTCTCCAGAGATGCTGCCTGTCCCGCTGAGTTACTCCAGCATTTTGGGTCTACCTTCGATTTAAACCAACATTTGAAGTTCTTTCCTACACAAGTCTACTCTGCCATTCAATCATGGCTGATCTAGCTCCCTCCTAACCCCATTCTCCCGCCTTCTCCCCATAACCCCTGGCACCTGTACCAATCAAGAATCTATCTATCTCTTAAAAATGTCCACTGACTTGGCCTCAACAGCCTTCTGTGGCAATGAATTCTACAGATTTACCACCCTCTGACTGAAGAAATGGAAAGACTCCCATTTCACTTTGCTTTCCACTCATTATGTCAGTCTACCTTCAGGAGGGTTAGAGAGGCACCTGAGCCATTAGAAATGTCATTGATGTGGCTTATTATCACAAAGGTAGTCACTGGCATTTATGGCAAACCATGATCATGCAGGGAATATTTGTAGGCAGATTGGCAAGAGTATTGAAGTATTGTGAGCAATTTTGGGCCCCATATCCGAGGAAGGATGTGCTGGTGCTGGAGAGGGTCCAGAGGAGGTTTACGAGAATAATCCCAGGAATGAGCAGGTTAACATATGATGAGTGTTTGACAGCACTGGACCTGCACTCGCTGGAGTTTAGAAGGATGGGGGGGGGGGGACGGGGGGGACGGGGGGGGGGGGACGGACGGACGGACGGACTTCATTGAAACTGAATAGTGAAAGGCTTGGATAGTGTGGATGTGGAGAGGATGTTTCCACTAGTGGCAGAGTCGAGAAGCAGAGGCCACAGCCTCAGAATTTTAGGATGTACCTTTAGGGGAAGGAGATGAGGAGGAACATCTTTAGTCAGAGGGTGATGAATCCTTGAAATTCATTGCCACAGAAGGCTGTGAAGGCCAAGTTAATGGATATTTTTAAGGCAGAGATTGATAGATTCTTGATTCGTACGGGTGTCAGGGGTTATGGATTGAATGGCGGTGCTGGCTCGAAGGGCCGAATGGCCTCCTCCTGCACCTATTGTCTATTGTCTATTATCTATACATATGTACAATGTGATACGATACAATACGATACGATACGATGCGATAGAACTTTATTCAACATTTAAGAAACATTTAGACAGGTACATGGATATGACAGGTTAGAAGGATATGGGCCAAATGCAGGTAGATGGGACTGGTGTAGATGGGACAAGTTGGTTGATGTGGGCAGGTTAGGCTGAACGACCCGTGTCAACACTGTATAACTCTTTGACTCCATGACTCTATGACACAAAGCTGTTTGTTTCCAATGGGCGACATATACTTTGCCTTCGGTGTTACCTGGACCCCTCTGCATATGGAATGGCTGAGGTTGTACCCCAGGGAAACTGGGCTGACTGCTAGAGTAAAATCATCACACGTTCACTCACCGCAAATCAGGGCAAATGACAACGACACCAACACAAATCTGCTGTTTGGAGTATGCATGTCACAGTGGCGCAGCTGGTAGAACTGCTGCCTCACGGTGCCAGAGACCCGGTTCGACCCTGTCCTCGGGTGCCATACGTGTGGAGTCTGCACGTTCTCCCTGTTACTGCTCAGGTTTCCTCCAGATGCTCTGGCTTCCATCCACATCCCAAAAGACGTGTGGGTTTGGAGGTTAATTGGCCACTGTGGATTACTCCCAGTGTATATGGAGCAAATCATTATTTGCTGATGACTGCGCCCTCAACGCCAGCACAGCGCAGAAAATGCAGCATGAAATGGACTGCTTCTCACAGGCCTGTGACAACTTTGGTCTCTCCATTACCACCAAAAAGACTGAAGTTATGTACCAGCCCGCGCCTGGAAAGCCCTATCAGGAACCACACATCACCGTGAAGGGGCAGAATCTACAGGCAGTCGACAGCTTTACCTATCTGGGTAGTACACTCTCGTGAGTGGTGAACATTGACGCTGAGGTCAACAACAGGATTGCCAAGGCCAGCGCTGCCTTTGGGTGACTCCGTGGGAATGTTGGGAGCGGAGAGGACTCACCCTTACCACCAAGCTGAAGGTCTACCGTGCAGTGGTACTCACCACTCTTCTCTATGCCAGTGAGACCTGGACTGTCTACAGCAGACATGCCAAACAGCTCAACCACTTTCACTTGAGCAGCCTACGTAGACTCCTTCACATCAGGTGGCAGGACAAAATTCCCGACACAGAGGTCTTGGAACGGGCCGGAATCCCCAGCGTCCACACCCTCTTACGGAAAGCCCAAGCCAGATGGGCAGGCCATGTCGTCAGAATGTCCGAGAGTCGACTGCCAAAACAGCTTCTGTATGGAGAATTGTGTCAGGGCAAGCGCTCAGTAGGAGGACAGAAGAAACGGTTTAAGGACTGCCTCAAAGTGTCCCTCAAAGACTTGGACATCAACCTCAGCACTTGGGAGTCTCTTGCTCTGGACCGTCCAACCTGGCGTAGCAAGCTCACCACAGGAGCCCGTGCAGCAGAGAACAGACGCACTGTAGAGGCTCAGAGGAAACGCACCGCAGGCAAGGCCCGGGCTACCTCCACTTCCACTGCAGCACCCATCCACTTGTGTCCTACGTGTGGGTGTGCCTTCCGGACCCGGATTGGCCTCACCAGTCACTTCCGGACCCACAGTCACCAATCCTCCAACTGAAAGTGAAGTCATGGTCATCTTCGAACCCGAAGGACGAACAACATGGAGTAGATGAGAAAGTGGGATAACGTAGAACTTGTGTAAAATGGGTGATCAATGTTCAGCATTGGTTTGGGTATGGCTGAAGGGCCTGCTTCCACGCTGTCTTTCAATTCAATTCCAGAACACTCTAAACTGAACTGAACTAAATTAAATACGGTTACCAAAGGTGGGGAGATTAAAACCGGCGATGCAAATGAAGCCAGAATGGGAGAAGCACAGGATGGAAAGGAATGAGGAAAAACAACTCAGTTTTCAATGGAGGAAATAGGGAGTGAGGGTAAAACGGACCAGGAAACTGTGTACACACATTTCATTCAGTATCGAGTAACAAAATTCCCCATCAGGGAGCAGAGAATGAGAGTAGATTACATTGTTACACCAAGCCACAGAGGGGCTTTTGTTCAGAAACAGCCCTGAATCAACTGAGCTGTCGAGGAGATTTCACAGAAAATGACTGGCATTAGATAGTTGTGATGAAACAATTGGTCGTAACGGCAGCCTGACTTCAGTCTCCTGACACTCCAGAGGAAAATAAAAACATCAGTCAGTCCTGGAGAATAATCTCCATTACACAGCTGATTATTAATTTCAGGACAATTAAGCTCTGCAGGGACCATTTTCACACCGTTTTCAAAATAAAAATAATCAAGGTTTCAGCCTTTCAGGAAAGCTTCCTTTCACCATTCCTGGATAAAGAAGTATTCTTGGCTGGGTTTCATTTGCTTATTATCTTTTATTATAGACTGCATTAAAATGTTGCACATTTCATTTCCCTAAGGGACCCTCATTATATTCACCAGGCGGCAAAGGTTATACTGTGCAGTGTTGGGGGTGGGGTATGGTGCAGGCAGCGTTTTATATACGGTGCGGGTAAGTCTCCTGTGAGATTGCTCACTATTCTTTTTCTGAAGATCCAGTCCTTTCTCCATTGTTTCCATCTCTCCTCTCCCCTTTCTTTGTTCGTATCTCTCTCACAGACTCCTTGTGATGTCTCCATTTCTCCCATCGACTCTTGCCCTCACTCTTATTCTGCCTCGTTCTCCACTTCACTGTCTGCTCTTTATTATGTCTGTGACTTGTTTTCACCCAGCCCACTGCTAACAATGACCTGTTCCTTTTATCATCATTACTTTTTTTGCAGATCGTTCATTCAATTGTTCTATATCTCTTTTTATCACCGTCTATATCTCCCCGTTTCCCTTTCCCCTGACTCTCAGTCTGAAGAAGGTTCTTGTCCTGAAACGTCACCTATTCCTTTTCTCCAGAGATGCTGTCTGACCCACTCCAGCATATTGTGTCTACCTTCGGTTTAAACCAGCATCAGCAGTTCATTCCTACACATACTCTATTAGTGTGTGTGTGTGTGTGTGTGTGTGTGTGTGTGTGTGTGTGTGTGTGTGTGTATGTGTGTGTGTATGTGTGTATGTGTGTGTGTGCGTGTGTGCGTGTGTGTGTGCGTGTGTGTGTGTATGTGTGTGTGTATGTGTGTGTGTGTGTGTGTGTGTGTGTGTGTGTGTGTGTGTGTGTGCGCGTGCGTGTGTGTGCGTTCATGTGTGTGTCCATGCATGTGTGTGTATGTGTGTGTGTATGTATGTGTGTGTGTGTGTGCGCGTGTGTGCGTGCGTGCGTGTGTGTGTGTGTGTGTGCGTGTGTGTGTATGTGCGTGGGTGTGTGTATGTGCGTGTGCATGTGCGTACATGCATGTGTGTGTATGTGTGTGTGTATGTATGTGTGTGTGTGTGTGCGCGTGTGTGCGTGCGTGTGTGTGTGTGTATGTGTGTGTGTGTGTGTGTGTATGTGCGTGGGTGTGTGTGTGCGTGTGCTTGTGCGTACATGTGTGTGTGTGTATGTATGTGTGTATGTATGTGTGTGTGCGCGCGTGTGTGTGCATGTGTGTGTGCATGCGTGTGTGTGTGTATCAGTGTGCGTGTCAGGATCCCTCATACCCCCCTATACTCTTTTACACTTTGTTTTGGTTTCAATCATTTTAAATTTCTGTTCCTTTTTATATCTCTTGTTCTTTACTTTCAGCATGTGTCTCAGGTGCGTGTTGTAGAACAAAACAAGCCATTTGGCCCACATTGTCTGTGGCGAGATAGTTCATAAGTTCATAAGATCATAAGTAATAGGAGCAGAATTAGGCCATTTGGCCCACATTATCCATGGCGAGATAGTTCTTGGTTCTTGGTCCTCCAAAGCATTCCAAATGGAATTTAAATTGGAGGTGGCGGAGTTCATAAGTTCATAAGATCATAAGTGATAGGAGCAGAATTAGGCCATTTGGCCCATCAAGTTTACTACGCCATTCATTTTTTTTTTTTTATTTTTTTTTTTTGGGGGGGGGCGTGGCTGTGTTCTGCAGCTGCGGCTCACCGGCAGTCTCTCTGTCTTTCTTTTTGTTTTTTGTCTATTGTCATCGTTTAATGTACGTTTTGTTCTATCTTTAACTCTGTGTATGTGGGGGGGTGGTGGGGGGGTTGGGGGAAACCTTTTTTTCTAATCTCTTCCTCAACAGAGATGCGACCTTTACCGTGTCGTATCTCCGTCCGCGCTACGGCCTAACATCGTGGAGTCGGCGGCCTCCAGCTGGGATCGACCTTGAAGACACCGGTCGCAGGGCCTGGACTTACCATCTCGGAGGCTTCGGCCGTGGGCCCTGCAGACCGCAACATCGGGAGTTCGCAGGTCCCTGGCTGGCGACCGGTTTTTGGGAGCTCCAGCCGTAGCAGCTTCGACCGCCCCGAAGCGCGAGGTACGATCGACCCGCTCGCAGGCCCTTCATCACCCTGCGTGGCTCGGCCGCAGCACTTTCCATCGCCCGGTGGGGGCTCAGGACTTTCATCGGCCTGCTCGGCTCGGCCCTGGGACTTTCCATCGCCCGGTGGGGGCTCAGGACTTTCATCGGCCTGCTCGCTCGGCACTGGGACTTTCCATCGCCCGGTGGGGGCTCAGGACTTTCATCGGCCTGCTCGGCTCGGCCCTGGGACTTTCCATCGCCCGGTGGGGGCTTCAAAAAGTTGGGAGCCTCGATCACCTCGTGGCACCACGGGAGAAAAATGAGGAGGAGATAAGACTTTGCCTTCCATCACAGTGAGGGTGTGCCTAGAGCAATCACTGTGATGGCTGTTTGTGTAAAAATTGTATCTGTGTGTCCTGTGCTTTTTGTTGTATATTGCCGGACCCTGACGTGAGAGGACGCTGGCGTTGTTTATTCGCCGCTTTTCCATTAGGATAGTTTGTCTGTTTGTTTTTATGTTGATTGTTTTTGTAAAGCGCTTTGAGCACCTGATAAGGCGCTATATAAAATAAATGAATTATTATTATTATTATTATTATTCAATCATGGCTGATCTATCTCTCCCTCCTAACCCCATTCTCCTACCTTATCCCTATAACCCCTGACACCCGTACGAATCAAGAATCTATCAATCTCTGCCTTAAAAATATCCATTGACTTGGCCTTCACAGCCTTCTGTGGCAATGAATTTCAAGGATTCATCACCCTCTGACTAAAGATGTTCCTCCTCATCTCCTTCCCCTAAAGGTACATCCTAAAATTCTGAGGCTGTGGCCTCTGCTTCTCGACTCTCCCACTAGTGGAAACATCCTCTCCACATCCACACTATCCAAGCCTTTCACTATTCAGTTTCAATGAAGTCCCCCCGCCCGTCCCCCCCCTCCCCCCCCCCCCCCGTCCCCCCCCTCCCCCCCCCCCATCCTTCTAAACTCCAGCGAGTGCAGGTTCAGTGCTGTCAAACATTCATCATATGTTAACCTGCTCATTCCTGGGATTATTCTCGTAAACCTCCTCTGGACCCTCTCCAGCACCAGCACATCCTTCCTCGGATATGGGGCCCAAAATTGCTCACAATACTCCAATACTCTTGCCAATCTGCCTACAAATAATCCTATTCCCTGCATGATCATGGTTTGCCATAAATGCCAGTGACAACCTTTGTGATAATAAGCCACATCAATGACATTTCTAATGGCTCAGGTGCCTCTCTAACCCTCCTGAAGGTAGACTGACATAATGAGTGGAAAGCAAAGTAAAATGGGAGTCTTTCCATTTCTTCAGTCAGAGGGTGGTGAATCTGTAGAATTCATTGCCACAGAAGGCTGTTGAGGCCAAGTCAGTGGACATTTTTAAGAGATAGATAGATTCTTGATTGGTACAGGTGCCAGGGGTTATGGGGAGAAGGTGGGAGAATGGGATTAGGAGGGAGCTAGATCAGCCATGATTGAATGGCGGAGTTGACTTGTGTAGGAAAGAACTTCAAATGTTGGTTTAAATCGAAGGTAGACCCAAAATGCTGGAGTAACTCAGCGGGACAGGCAGCATCTCTGGAGAGAAGGAATGGGTGACGTTTCAAGTCGAGACCCTTCTTCAGACTGATCAGACAGTCTGAAGAAGGGTCTCGACCCGAAACATCACCCCTTCCTTCCCTCCAGAGATGCTGCTTGTCCCACTGAGTTACTCCAACATTTTGGATCTACCGACGGAGTAGATTTGATGGGCTGAATGGCCTAATTCTGCTCCTATCACTTATAGCATTATGACCTTACGACCTTTAGTTCACAGCAAACAAATATGGAGAGAAGTCTTATGATAAAAATTACTTATGAACTTAATCAATGCAATTGTTCTTGTGTTATTTTCAGTTTTAGATTTAGAGATAACAGCACGGAAACAGGCCCTTTAATAGACAATAGACAATAGGTGCAGGAGTAGGCCATTCGGCCCTTCGAACCAGCACCATCATTCAATGCGATCATGGCTGATCATTCTTAATCAGTACCCCGTTCCTGCCTTCTCCCCATACCCCCTGACTCCGCTATCCTTAAGAGCTCTATCTAGCTCTCTCTTGAATGCATTCAGAGAATTGGCCTCCATTGCCTTCTGAGGCAGAGAGTTCCACAGATTT
The DNA here is from genome assembly GCF_053455715.1 of Rhinoraja longicauda. Classification (NCBI taxonomy): domain Eukaryota; kingdom Metazoa; phylum Chordata; class Chondrichthyes; order Rajiformes; family Arhynchobatidae; genus Rhinoraja; species Rhinoraja longicauda. The sequence continues at coordinate 88,842,923 of NC_135955.1, forward strand.
ACAACTCTCAGACTGAAAAAGTTTTTCCTCTTCTCCATTCTAAATGGTCAACCCCTTATTCTTAAACTGTGGCCCCTGGTTCTGGACTCTCCCAACATTGGGAACATGGTTCCTGCCTCGAACGTGTCCAACCCCTTAATAATCCTATATGTTTCGATAAGATCTCCTCTCATCCTTCTAAATTCCAGTGTATACAAGCCTAGTCGCTCCAGTCTTTCAACATATGACAGTCCCGCCATTCCGGGAATTAACCTCGTAAACCTACGCTGAAAGCCCTCAATAGCAAGAATATCTTTCCTCAAATTTGGAGACCAAAACTGCACACAGTACTCCAGGTGCGGTCTCACTAGGGCCCTGTACATCTGCAGAAGGACCTCTTTGCTCCTATACTCAACTCCTCTTGTTATGAAGGCCAACATTCCATTGGCTTTCTTCACTGCCTGCTGTACCTGCATGCGTCCTTTCAGTGACTGATGCACTAGGACACCCAGATCTAGTGACACCCAGATCAGGCCACCAGGTTCGCACCGGCCAGTGATCCCCGCATATTAACACTACCCTACACACACTAGGGACAATTTTACATTCATACAAGCTAATTAACCTACAAACCTGTACGTCTTTGGAGTGTGGGAGGAAACTGAAGGTCTTGGAGAAAACCCACGCAGGTTACAGGGAGAATGTACAAACTCCGTTCAGACAGCACCAGTGGTCAGGATCGAACCCGGGTCTCTGGCGCTCTAACTCAGTAGCTCTACCCCTACGCCACCGTACCCCCCTTTGTAAAATGCAAGTCAGAGTGAGTGTCTTCCTGGAATCTTTCGACATCTGTTGACCTTGTCATGAAACCTTTTGGCCACAGGTCGAACGGCATCAAGGAACCCTGCTGTCAAACTCCATCTGATAAATCAGCACACCTTCCTGTTGAAATCGCCCATTAAAAGTTCTGAGAGAAACAAACTCACAGGGTAAGCCTTGAGTGCAGTGTTCGACGTCAAGCACCAGGAGCTATTTGAAAGATGGACACAAAAAGCTGGAGTAACTCAGGGGGACAGACAACATCTCTGGAGAGAAGGGAAAGGTAACGTTTCGGGTCGAGACCCTTCCTCAGACTGAGAGTAGGTTAATTGGCTCTGTAAAATTGTCCCTAGTTTACGGGGCAGAACTAGTGTTACAGCCGATTGTTTGTCGACTCGGACTCGGTGGGCCAAAGTGCTGGTTTCCACTCTGTATCTCTAAAGTAATCCAAACTAAACCAAACCAAACCAAACCAAACCAAACCAAACCAAACCAAACCAAACCAAACCAAACCAAACCAAACCAAACCAAACCAAACCAAACCAAACCAAACCAAACCAAACCAAACCAAACCAAACCAAACCAAACCAAACCAAACCAAACCAAACCAAACCAAACCAAACCAAACCAAACCAAACCAAACCAAACCAAACCAAACCAAACCAAACCAAACCAAACCAAACCAAACCAAACCAAACCAAACCAAACCAAACCAAACCAAACCAAACCAAACCAAACCAAACCAAACCAAACCAAACCAAACCAAACCAAACCAAACCAAACCAAACCAAACCAAACCAAACCAAACCAAACCAAACCAAACCAAACCAAACCAAACCAAACCAAACCAAACCAAACCAAACCAAACCAAACCAAACCAAACCAAACCAAACCAAACCAAACCAAACCAAACCAAACCAAACCAAACCAAACCAAACCAAACCAAACCAAACCAAACCAAACCAAACCAAACCAAACCAAACCAAACCAAACCAAACCAAACCAAACCAAACCAAACCAAACCAAACCAAACCAAACCAAACCAAACCAAACCAAACCAAACCAAACCAAACCAAACCAAACCAAACCAAACCAAACCAAACCAAACCAAACCAAACCAAACCAAACCAAACCAAACCAAACCAAACCAAACCAAACCAAACTAAACTAAACAACTAATAGTGTTGCTTCCCTCCATTCAAATTGTCTGCCTTTCTTCGCCAGATCGGCAGAGAAGGTGAGCTCAAGAGTGTCACACCAAAGGACATTTCCCCTCCATTCGTTGTGTTAGCATTATGACGAATGGTGACTTTGCAATGCCAATAAACTTCCTTATCTCAATCTATGAGCAGGAAACAGGAAATATCATTGTTGGGAAAGGAATAATCGACACTGTTATGTTAACATTTAAGAACTGGCGCACATGAACCTAGATGTTGATATTGATGGAACATCTTGTTAGATGACAGCTGCATCTATCGCTCATTATGAACCCTTGACCATCTGTTTCTCACCGTCCCACGAGGCACCCTTTGAATCTCCGAGCATTTCTGCATCTCTGCATAATATTTTATTCAAATTAGAATTGCAAAGACTGGGTAACTGGGCAATTTATCACAAAAATTTGCCCCAATTATACAGCCATTAAGGGGGAATTGACCTAATACCTTTGTCCGTGTTAAACAAATTTTGCTTGTCATTTTGCGGCAAACACAAAGAAATGCTCAGCAGAGAAAGGGTGCAATCATCATTATGGAAATTACAATTTGCACAATATAAAATCGACTGTAAGCATTAACATTGATGAGGCTCATATTTCATTAACCATCTGTATGAAAATAATGGGGTTTCTGCAGGGGATTAAAGTTCTAGGGCCAGTAATCTCTATTGAGCAATATAATTAGAAGGATAAAGCCCATTTTTGCAAGGCCTTCCACAATAGCTTGGACAATACATGCTAGTTTTTTTTCTATATACTATTACTAACGATTCATAATAAGCACTTTACTGCATGACACAGTGGATTAAACTGCATGTGCAGAGACACCTATTATTTCAATGCTACACCGATTAAAATGAGCAAATTGTTCAGGATTAGATTTTGCCAGATTGATTTTCATTTCTGATGTTCTTGCGTCTCTTTTCATGGAGACTCCTGAGTTGACAATGCTGGCTTTTTTTTTTTGATTAGTCACCACTTAAAACAGTGCATAGAGGTGGAGCGTAGTGCTCATATTACAGCCCAGCAGGAACCTGAGGGAACATTTGCACTTTCTTCCCCATACCAATTGAAATGCCACAGAAATTGATGAGTAACATTGTCGGTGCCAGACCGAAGGCAAGGCTGGCCACCTGTCTAATTAGTCTAATTGCGCACCTATTTTGCAGTCATTTGACAAGAGATTGTTATCGTGTTTTCAAAGGGCACTGCATGCAGTGGGAGCTCTACTTGGAGTGACGTCAGGCCCACAATCTGACTCCCCCTCCCATTCCCACACTGGACCTTTCTGTCCTGGGCCTCCTCCACTGGCAGAGTGGCGCGTTCACACAAAGGGTGGTAGGTGGATGGAACAAGCTGCCAGAGGAGGTAGTTGAGGCAGGGACTGTCCCAACATTTACGAAACAGGGATTGGACTGGTTTAGACAATAGACAATGGGTGCAGGAGTAGGCCATTCGGCTCTTCGAGCCAGCACCACCATTCAATGTGATCATGGCTGATCATTCTCAATCAGTACCTCGTTCCTGCCTTCTCCCCATACCCCCTGACTCCGCTATCCTTAAGAGCTCCATCTAGCTCTCTCTTGAATGCATTCAGAGAATTGGCCTCCACTGCCTTCTGAGGCAGTGAATTCCACAGATTTACAACTCTCTGACTGAAAAAGTTTTTCCTCATCTCCGTTCTAAATTGCCTACCCCTTATTCTTAAACTGTGGCCCCTGGTTCTGGACTCCCCCAACATTGGGAACATGTTTCCCGCCTCTAACGTGTCCAACCCCTTAATAATCTTATATGTTTCGATAAGATCCCCTCTCGTCCTTCTAAATTCCAGTGTATACAAGCCTAGTCGCTCCAGTCTTTCAACATATGGAAGGGTATGGACCAAACGTGGGCAGGTGGGATTAGTGTAGCTGGGACATGTTGGCCCATGTAAGCATGTTGGGCCGAAGGGCCTGTTTTCATGCTATATCACTCTATGACTAGTGAGGCCTAACACAAATTGGAAGAGGAGCACTTCATATTTTGTTTGGGCAGCTTACAAACCAGCGGTATGACTATTGACTTGCCTAATTCCAAGTAACCCCTGCTTTCCCTCTCTCCGACCCTCCCCCATCCAAGTGGTCTGACTAGCTTCACTGTCCTTCTGATTAATTTTACAGATTGTATGCCTCCTTGTCACCTTCCCCTCAGCTAACAATGAAGCATTCTTCATTCCCTTACCATCGTCTGCTTTGATCTGTCATTTTCACACCTTACCCCTCCATATCTCTAGACTTCCTCTCCTCCGAGTCTGAAGAAGGGTCTCGACCCGAAATGTTACCCATCCCTTCTCTCCAGAGATGCTGCCTGTACCGCTCGGTTACTCCAGCACTTTGATAGAGTAACTAAAAAGGCAATACGGGGAGAAAAGATGAGGTACGAGGGTAAACTAGCCAATAATATAAAGGAGGATAGTAAAAGCTTTTTTAGGTATGTGAAGAGGAAAAAATAGTCAAGGCAAATGTGGGTCCCTTGAAGACAGAAGCAGGGGAATTTATTATGGGGAACAAGGAAATGGCAGACGAGTTGAACCGGTACTTTGGATCTGTCTTCACTGAGGAAGATACACACAATCTCCCAGATGTTCTAGTGGCCAGAGATCCTAGGGTGATGGAGGAACTGAAGGAGATTCACATTAGGCAGGAAATGGTGTTGGGTAGACTGATGGGACTGAAGGCTGATAAATCCCCAGGGCCTGATGGTCTGCATCCCAGGGTACTTAAGGAGGTGGCTCTAGAAATTGTGGACGCATTGGTGATGATTTTCCAATGTTCTATAGATTCAGGATCAGTTCCTGTGGATTGGAGGGTAGCTAATGTTATCCCACTTTTTAAGAAAGGAGGGAGAGAGAAAACGGGAAATTATAGACCAGTTAGTCTGATATCAGTGGTGGGGAAGATGCTGGAGTCAATTATAAAAGACGAAATTGCAGAGCATTTGTATAGCAGTAACAGGATCGTTCCGAGTCAGCATGGATTTATGAAGGGGAAATCTTGCTTGACTAATCTTCTGGAATTTTTTGAGGATATAACTAGGAAAATTGACAGGGGAGAGCCAGTGGATGTGGTGTACCTCGACTTTCAGAAAGCTTTCGACAAGGTCCCACATAGGAGATTAGTGGGCAAAATTAGAGCACATGGTATTGGAGGTAGGGTACTGACATGGATAGAAAATTGGTTGACAGACAGAAAACAAAGAGTGGGGATAAATGGGTCCCTTTCAGAATGGCAGGCAGTGACTAATCAGGTACCGCAAGGCTCGGTGCTGGGACCGCAGCTATTTACAATATACATTAATGACTTGGATGAAGGGATTAAAAGTACCATTAGCAAATTTGCAGATGATACAAAGCTGGGTGGCAGTGTGAAATGTGAGGAAGATGCTATGAGGTTGCAGGGTGACTAGGACAGGTTGTGTGAGTGGGCGGATGCATGGCAGATGCAGTTTAATGTGGATAAGTGTGAGGTTATCCACTTTGGTGGTAAGAATAAGAAGGCAGATTATTATCTGAATGGTGTCAAGTTAGGAAAAGGGGATGTACAACGAGATCTGGGTGTCCTAGTGCATCAGTCACTGAAAGGAAGCATGCAGGTACAGCAGGCAGTGAAGAAAGCCAATGGAATATTGGCCTTCATAACAAGAGGAGTTGAGTATAGAAGCAAACAGGTCCTTTTGCAGTTGAACAGGGCCCTAGTGAGACCGCACCTGGAGTACTGTGTGCAGTTTTGGTCTCCAAATTTGAGGAAGGATATTCTTGCTATTGAGGGCATGCAGCGTAGGTTTACTAGGTTAATTCCCGGAATGGCGGGATTGTCATACGTTGAAAGACTGGAGCGGCTAGGCTTGTATACACTGGAATTTAGAAGGATGAGAGGGGATCTTATCGAAACATATAAGATTATTAAGAGATTATTAAGGAGTTAAAATGGTTAGTGGAATCAAGGGATATGGGGAGAAGGCAGGAATGGGGTACTTATTGAGAATGATCAGCCATGATCCCATTGAATGGTGGTGCTGGCTCGAAGGGCCGAATGCCCTACTCCTGCACCTATTGTCTATTGTGTCCATCCTCGGTGTAAACCAGCATCAGTAGTTCCTTCCTTTTAACTTAGTTTAGACATACAGTGCAGAAATAAGCCCTCTTGCCCACCGAATCCCCACTGACCAGCAATCCCCGCAACGGGCGGCACGGTAGCGCAGCGGTAGAGTTGCTGCTTTACAGCGAATGCAGCGCCGGAGTCTCAGGTTCGATCCTGACTACGGATGCTGCACTGTAAGGAGTTTGTACGTTCTCCCCGTGACCTGCGTGGGTTTTCTCCGAGATCTTCGGTTTCCTCCCACACTCCAAAGACGTACAGATATGTAGGTTAATTGGCTGGGTAAATGGTAAAAATTGTCCCTAGTGGGTGTAGGATAGTGTTAATGTATGGGGATCGCTGGGCGGCACGGACTTGGTGTGCCGAAAAGGCCTGTTTCCGGCTGTATATATATGATGATATGATGATGATTAACACTATCCTACACTAGGTACAAGTTTTACATTTACACCAAGCCAATTAACCTGAAAACCTGTACGTCTTTGAAGTGTGGGAGGAAACAGGAGATCTCGGAGAAACCCCAGGCAGGTCCCGGTGAGAACGTACAAACTCCGTACAGACAGCACCCATGGTCAGGATCGAACCACCTGACGGCGGGAGTGGTCCCCAGTGGGGGTCTCTCTATAAGGGGGTCCTCCCGCATTACATCGGGGACCTGGGGTGGAGAGTGTTGCACAAGGCTATAGCCTATAACAGGTACTTGAGCTGGTTCACAGTCTCGTCTGCCGCCTGTCGCTTCTGCGGCGAGGAGGAGACCGTGTACCATTTGTATACAGAGTGCGTGAGGTTACAGCCCCTGTTCCAGTATCTGAAGGGGCTGCTCCTCAAGTTCTTGCTCAATTTTAGCCCTACGCTTTTAATCTTTGGGCACCCGGTACAGAGGGGGGAGGGTCAGGAGGGAGGAGGGGGTCTCCCTGTCAGTCTGCTCCTGGGCCTGGCCAAGATGGCCGTCCGCGGGTCCAGGCAGCGGGCAGTCGACGGCCTCACAGAGGTCGGCTGCCTACCCCTGTTCCGGGCTTACGTCCGTGCCCGCGTGTCCCTGGAGAGGGAACACGCGGTGTCCACGGGGACTATGGAGGCCTTCCGGGAACGCTGGTCGCCGCGGGGGGGGGTCGAATGTATTGTTGACAGAGATGGCGGGATTTTAATGTGATAATTGTTTAATTTGTAAACTGCCGATACAGGCGGCTTTTGTTTGATCACATTTTGCTTAGTATGTTTGTATGTTTTTCTTTGGAATAAAACTTTTATATATAATTTTTTTTTTTAATTAAAAAAAAAAAATTTAAAAAAGAAAAATGGTCAGGATCGAACCACCTGACGGCGGGAGTGGTCCCCAGTGGAGGTCTCTCTATAAGGGGGTCCTCCCGCATTACATCGGGGACCTGGGGTGGAGAGTGTTGCACAAGGCTGTGGCCTGTAACAGGTACTTGAGCCGGTTCACGGTCTCGTCTGCCGCCTGTCGCTTCTGCGGCGAGGAGGAGACCGTGTACCATTTGTATACAGAGTGTGTGAGGTTACAGCCCCTGTTCCAGTATCTGAAGGGGCTCAATTTTAGCCCTACGCTTTTAATCTTTGGGCACCCGGTACAGAGGGAGGAGGGTCAGGAGGGAGGAGGGGGTCTCCCTGTCAGTCTGCTCCTGGGCCTGGCCAAGATGGCCGTCCGCGGGTCCAGGCAGCAGGCAGTCGACGGCCTCACAGAGGTCGGCTGCCTACCCCTGTTCCGGGCTTACGTCCGTGCCCGCGTGTCCCTGGAGAGGGAACACGCGGTGTCCACGGGGACTATGGAGGCCTTCCGGAAACGCTGGTCGCCGCGGGGGGGGTCGAATGTATTGTTGACAGAGATGGCGGGATTTTAATGTGATAATTGTTTAATTTGTAAACTGCCGATACAGGCGGCTTTTGTTTGATCACATTTTGCTTAGTATGTTTGTATGTTTTTCTTTGGAATAAAACTTTTATATTTAATTTTTTTTTTTAATTAAATTTTTTTTTTTTAAATGGTCAGGATCGAACCCCAGCGTCTGGCGCTGTAAGCGCCGTAAGGCAGCAAATCTATCGCTGTGCCGCCTCTACACTAATAGTCCACTGTGTTCACACTGCTGCAGAACTTTGCTACAAAGGAGGGAATCAGACAGACAAGGCACACGTCCCTAATGACAGCTGCGTGATATTGCGGCCAGAATTTAAAGACATCAATAAGCTGGCATCCGCCAGAAGTCACATGGCATGGGTCAGCTGCCTGTTTGCATCTTGCTTCACAAGTAACCATAGTCCAATGGCATTAACACTGCTGTTACTTTGTATCGGCTCCAGCCTCATTCATGCTGGGCTTTTACCATCTGCACTTGGCGTGCATATTTAGCGCTGACTGAATGGGGGTGTGGAGGATTTAGACCTTTCTGCAAGGCTAGGCACTTTATTCCAAAACTGGATTGACTCCAACTGACAATCAACAGGAAATGATTACAATTACCGTTCGGAATGAAACGACTACCTGGTGTACTTAGAGAGAAATGTTCTATATTAAAGGGATCAGACATTGATCGATTTTAAATGTAAAAGGGGTAAAGGGTTTTGAGGTAAGTGTTGGAAAGTGGCCCTGAGGTAAACGATTGACCATCATCGTGATGCAGACACCTATTGCTGACCTAGTCCCGCTCTTTTTTCATGTTCTCAATAGTGTTTTACTCACAAATGTAGCAACAATAGAGCAATGGAATACTTACCTGCAGCAGCTCAACAGGCCCATAAATGCAGCCCGCACAGATAATATATAATAATTCCTTAAAAATTCAACCAATGTCCTTCCTAGATAGAGCTCTTAAGGATAGCGGAGTCAGGGGGTATGGGGAGAAGGCAGGAACGGGGTACTGATTGAGAATGATCAGCCATGATCACATTGAATGGCGGTGCTGGCTCGAAGGGCTGATTGGCCTCCTCCTGCACCTATTGTCTATTGCCTATTGTCTAACTTAATTAGTTCGTAAGTTGTAGGAGCAGAATTAGGCCATTCGGCCCATCAAGACTACTCCGCCATTCAATCATGGCTGATCTATGTCGGAAGGAACTGCAGATGCTGGTTTAAACCGAAGATAGACTCAAAAAGCTGGAGTAACTCAACAGGACAGGCAGCATCTCTGGAGAGAAGGAATGGGTGGCATTTTGGGTCGAGACCATTCTTCAGACCTGATCTATCTTTCCCTCTACTGCAATCAAAGACAGTCCATAGGAGTTCATTTTCGCCGAGGTTTGTGTTGTGTAGTAATCAAGAGAATCATGGTTGTTGAGAAGAAACTATTCTTGAACTGGGTGGCTGTGGTTTGCAGGCTCCTGTGCCTTCATCATGATGGTTGGAGCAAAATATGAGCGTGGTCAGGATGGTGTGGGTCGTACAGGTTTGTAGGCTAATTGGCTTGGTATAAAATGTTAAATTGTCCCTAGTGTGTGTAGGATAGTGTTAACGTGCAGGGATCGCTGGTCATTGCGGACTCGATGGGCCGAAGGGCCTGTTTCCACGCTGAATGTCTATACTAAACTAAACTAAACCATAAAGATGGCAGGACAGTGGATAAGGTAGTCAAAAGGTATATATAATTTACTTTCCTTTATCAGACGCACACACACACACGCACACACACACACACAGCCACACACAGACACATGTACACACACAGACACACACACGGACAGACACACACACACACACACACACACACACAGACACGCACACAGAGACACACAGACAGACAGACACACACGCAAACACATACACACAGACACGCACACAGAGACACAGACACACACACAAACACACACACACACACACACACACACACACACACTCACACACACACAAGGACACACACACACACATACAGGGTGTGGACTGTAACACAATGCTAAACTTTACTGAATTTTTGGCAGCCCCTAGAGTAGTGTGTGCAGACTTGTTCAGCACACTGATAGCGATGTCAAGCCTAGTGATTTATAGTAATGAAGAGCATTTGGCAAGGCTGGAGTGGTTTAATTCGGTACCTAGGAAACTGAACATAGATTTAATCAAAGTATGTAACATTATAAGCAGACGAAAAAGAAACAATGTCTAAGAAGGAACTGCAGATGCTGGTTTACAACTAAGATAGGCACAAATTGCTGGAGTAACTCTGCAGGACCTGCAGCATCTCTGGATAGAAAGACTAGGCGACGTTTTGGGTCGAGACCCTTCTTCAGACTGAGAGTCAGGGGAGAGGGAGACACAGAGACAAGGAAGGGTAAGGTGTGAAAAAGAGATCAAAGAGTGCGAGATCAGGGTAAATGTAGAATAGATCATTGGTAGCTGACGGGAAGGTGACGAGGCATACAAACAGTTAATTAAAATCAGTAAAATACAAAGAATATCTGACGCAAAAAGACTGATAAGTAACGGACATAGAATTAAAGTACTTGTAAAAGGATTGCTGGGAGGATTTTAGTCAAACATTTTACATTCATTTATAAAGTTAATTCAAAATGGTTCTTTTTTTTTTCTTTCGCCTTTACTGTTTGTACAGTTTCTTCATTTTCTTTGGCTGCTCGGCTAAATGAATGATATTATTTTGGTTGGATTGGCAAGTATCTCGTATCGAGCATTGGTAATCCGTAGCGCTGAGATCATTAGATCTTTTGGGCAGGTTTCCCCAAGGTCAAAGATGTAGCTCCACCACTGAGTGGGAAAACCCAGACCATTACTTTTTGCAAACGATTGTTTGTTGAGTTGTCGTGTCGGTCTTCCTACAGAAGGGTCACGTTTTAATGCAAAAAGAGCAATATGTTCAGGGGAAGAAAGCATTCACTGCTGGTAAGGGCTGGCAGAGTGGCACATTGGGTGGGACACTGGCACAGCTGGTAGGGCTGCTGCCTCACAGCGACAGAGACCTGAGTCCAATCCACACCTCGGGTGCTGTTAACAGACTCTGGCCCACCTCAGCCTGATCCGCTGAGTTACTCCAGTGTTTTATGTCTGGGTCAGGACTCCATGCTAGCTGGTGTCGGATGATTCAGTTGCCTGACACCAGCTGGGAAGAAACTGTCCCTAAATCTGGAGGTGTGTGCTTTCCAACTTCTGTACCTCTTGCCTGATGGGAGAGGCAAGAAGAGGGAGTGACCGGGGGGTGAGTTTGCACGTTCTGCCTGGACTGTGTGGGTTTCCTCCAGGTGCTCCGCTTTCCTCCCACACCTCAAAGACGTGTGGGCTAGTAGTTTAATTCGCCCCTGTAAATTGCCCCAAAGTGTGCAAGGAGTGAATGAGAAGGTGGGATTACATAGAACTAGTGTGAATGGGTGATGGATAGTCAGCATGGACTCGATGAGCCAAAAGGACCTGAGTCCATGCAGCATCTTTCAATCAATCAATCAATTAATCAAGTAAACAACCAGGATTGTCTCTTTTATTTGCTCTCCAGTGAAATCACCCTGACTCTGCAGGGAAAAGGTGACTTTCCGTTATCATTTCATATATTGTGTATCAAACACTATTCATTATTCAACATACATCTTCCAAAGCACCTTGAGAAACAACCTAGAGAATTCACAGCCGATTTATGAAAGAGTCACAGGCAGCAAAGACAGTTTTAGTATTTTTAGCTTTGGAGATACAGCGCGGAAACAGGCCCTTCGGCCCACCAAGTCCGTGCCGACCAGCGATTCCCACACATTAACACCGTCCTACTCACCCACTAGGGACAATTTTACATTTATACTAAGCCAATCGACCTACAAACCTGTACATCTTTGGAGTGTTTGGGAGAAAGCCGAAGATCTCGGAGAAAACCCACGCAGGTCACGGGGAGAACGTACAAACTTCGTACAGACAAGCACCCGTAGTCAGTTTTGAACCCGGGTCTCTGGCGCTGTAAGGCAGTAGCTCTACCACTGCGCCACTGTGCCGCCTGTGTTTTAGAAAGAGCTTTTTAGAAATTTCAATTTGGAAATAAAAGGGAGGAGGTCAGGATGAATCATAAGAACAGATGTCCCAAAACGTTTAAAGGATTAGAAACAAGCCTTCTATTTTGTCTTGCCGCACCCAACACAGTAATCCTCGTTAAACAGTATCAAAGAGATTACAAAAATATTGCTTCAGAACGTGGCCGCGAGTTCCACAAAACCTTGCCACAGGTATGGCCTCCAGGGGATGTATACGGTGCAATTAATACAAGGTTCCCCACATTCACCTGACACAAAGACACAGTTTGCTAATGCAATCAAAGCCAACCTAATGAATAACCGGCTGTACCAACACCCACCATCCACATAGGGTTTCTATTTAGACACACGCACGTCTCCCTTCCCCAACTGCTTATTAGGCCTAACGACAGACAAAGCCTTCTGTTCGTCCCGTTGTTGTGCCGGCCATTGTTTGCTGGAAAATCTTTTGAGTTCCGAAGAAAACTCTTCATTTTCCCCAGGAAACAAAAAAACAAAAGGGGGGAAGGGCCAGGGGGGGGGGGATTTGAGCCTTTGCAAATGGACAGAAGGATCCTGCCAGCAGGAGATCAACATGCGGATGACAAATTCTATCACTGAGCTCCTCAGACTGAGAGGCAATCACTTCGGTCAGACTCAGCCCCCGTGTCATGCTCTCTGCCCCACTGAATTATCACACAATAGCGAGGGATGTCAGATTTCATCAAAGTACCGTCTACTTGAGGGAATTAAGCACAAAAGAACAAACGCAAATTACTCAGTAATGACTGTTTTATATTCTTTTATCTGCTGTGTAATTGTGAACTTAAAGGATGCAATTCATCTTTGAAAATTGCAAAGCTCAAAATGCGAATGTATTTAATGCTCTTACTAATAATTATTTAGCCTTGGTAAAACGGTCAGTTCGTCTGTTCCAAAATGTTGTATTTTGTCTGCAAGTGAAAGTAGTAACGGTGTAAGCAGCGTGGTGTTTAGGGTCATGAGTAAGGCCATTCTGGCCCTCATATCAAACCTCTCCTATCTCTAACTCTGAAACTCAATCAAGGATTGTAATCAATGCATAGTCTTTTCTTTGACTGGATAGCATGCAAGCATAATCAAGGACGAGTCGCACCCTGGCCACTCCCTCTTCTCCCCTCTCCCATCATGCAAGAGGTATAGAATTGTGAAAATGCACACCTCCAGATTCAGGGACAGTTTCTTCCCAGCTGTTATCAGGTGACTGAACCAACCTACCAACAACTAGAGAGCAGTGCTGAACTACTGTCTACCTCATTGGAAACCCTCAGACAATCTTTAATCAGACTTTACTCGATTCTATCTTGCACTAAACATTATGCACGTTATTCCCTTTGTCCTGTATCCACACACTGTGGACGGCTCGATTGTAATCATGTATTGTCTTTCTGGTGATTGGATAGGACACAACAAAAGCTTTTCACTGCACCTCGGTACACGTGACAATAAAAACTAAACTAAACTAGATCCGCTTGCGTAGCTTACAACTTAAGTGTATGAACGTTGAGCTCTCTAACTTTGGGTAACTAACCAAGAGCCTCTCCCGAGAGCGAGACCCTCCTTGCCTCCCTTCCCAACAATCCCACCCCCAGCTTCCCTGTGCCTTACCTGCACATGGACCCATTTCACCCCTTCCTCCCACCCCCTCTCCTTCCACCTACGTTCTTTCCAACACATGCCGATTGCCACGATGCAAATTGTAGGAACAGCATCTCCTATTCCACTTGGGTAACTTATTACCCAACAGTATGAATATTGAGGCACAAGATACAGCGGTTGTGTAAGACGGAACTGCAGGTGCTGGTTTAAACCAAAGATAGAGACAAAAACCCGGAGTAACTCAGCGGGACAGGCAGCGTCTCTGGAGAGAAAGAATGGGTGACGTCTCGGGTCTCGATCATTCCTTCTCTCCAGAGATGCTGCCTGTCCCGATGAGTTACTCCAGCTTTGTGTGCCTATCTAAGGAACAGGAGTTACTGGTTTATGAAAATAAACCGTGTGGAGTAACTCAGCGGGTCAAGCAGCATCTCTGGAGAAATGGATAGGTGACGTTCCGGGTCAGGGCCCTTCTTTAGACTGATTGAGTTCAATAATTTTAGGTAACCAACCAATTGCAACCCTTTCCCCTTTCCCTGTAGCCTTCCATCCCGATCCCTTCCTCTGGCTTCATATTTCACGCTTTTTCTCACCGTATCTCACAGACTTTTGTCTTCTTCCCATCTCTGGCCTTTGTCCAAACATCTGCCAATCAACCCCCCCCCCCCCCCCTCACCTGTATGCACCTCAGCAGGAAGGAACTGCAGCTGCTGGTTTACACCAAAGATAGACACAAACTTGCTGGAGTAACTCTGCAGGTCAGGCAGCATCTCCGGAGAGAAGGAATGGGTGACGTTTCACGTTAGAGTCCTTCTTCGGACACTGAAGAATGAGGCATACGATGTAAAATGTAATCAGGGAGATCATATGGGGCCAACATGAGCCGGGACATCCCGTATATTGGGCTAAATTGGTTTGTCCCGTACAGGACCGCCCTTGTCCCGTATTAGGCCTGGGGGGGCGCTGCAGGCCCAGGCACTGTAGGCCCGGAATCCCGGGCTCTGCCTAACAGAGGTCATGTAGCAACCCACCTTCCGGCCCGGGCGGCCGCCATTGGTGGAACGGGTGCCGCTGGCTGGGTGAGGTCACGTGGGGCACCTTTTGGGTGATGTCCCCTTTTATCCTGTATTTGGAAGTGAGAAATTTGGGATCCCTAGAGTTCACGGAGGCCTAGGCGGATTGAGAAGAGATGTTCAGCGAAACGATCATGAACAGCAGTGAACAAGATGCTGTTTTGGCCGTGACACTTTTCTTGTTGTTGTCCGGCTGTGGATATCATGTCTACTGTCCCACGCCCTTCATGCAAATACATTGGCTTTCAGGAAGTAAGCCTCCCTCGAGGTGAGAGGTCAGTCTGTTTAACACGACTTCAGCAAGTGCAAAGAGATTCAGCAGTAATTATCGCAGACTTATCAATGACCTTTTGTATGTGTATTGGTGTGTAATTGAGGAGTCCTTGAAGTCTGTAGGTGAATTTCACCTTGTTCCAGAGCACCTGAAATAGTTCTATCAGTTTCTATCAGTTTCTCAATTGACAGTGGACACCCTCCACTGAAGATATATAAGAAAATAACTGCAGATGCTGGTACAAATCGAAGGTATTTATTCACAAAATGCTGGAGAAACTCAGCAGGTCAGGCAGCATCTCAGGAGAGAAGGAATGGGCGACGTTTCGGGTCGAGACCCTTCTTCAGACTGATGTCAGGGGGGAGGGACAAAGGAAGGATATAGGTGGAGACAGGAAGACAGTGGGAGATCTGGGAAGGGGGAAGGGAAGAGAGGGACAGAGGAACTATCTAAAGTTGGAGAAATCAATGTTCATACCACTGGGCTGCAAGCTGCCCAGGCGAAATATGAGGTGTAAAGAGACCTCTGAAGAGATCTGCTGGCACAGCATCTGCTCCCAGAGAAGACACAGAGTTCTGGACTGGTTCAGCGGGTCAGGCAGCATCTCCGGAGAACATGGGTAGGCAACCCATGTTCTTCAGACTGGAGAAGGGTCCCGATCCAAAACGTCATTCTCCTGAGATGCTGCCTGACCCACTGAACTACTCCAGCACACTGTGTCTTCTTTTAAACCTGCATCTGCAGTTCCTTGTTTCTATAATCTGTTCTTGGAGTTTTTCCACGTGATAATTATCACCCTGACTTTTAAATTTCCCCCACGTCTGGGGGTTTCAGCAAGTGTGGGGTTCATCGGAAGTTGTGGCATGTGATCTAATGCTTCATCACTATTTATGACAGAGTTGAAATCCCTGGTCATCTCTGGGGTTTTTTGGCGATGAGTGTCAGTCCATCAGCACTCAGTCGAGGGAAATCACCGAATGGCTGAGGACCATCTACAGATTTTCGAACAACATGGACTAGGTCTGAAGAAGGGTCTCGACCCGAAACGTCACCCATTCCTTCTCTCCAGAGACGGTATTGAGGGTTCAGTGTTGAGGTGGATAGAAAATTGGTTGGCGGACAGGAAGCAAAGAGTAGGAATAAACGGGTCCTTTTCGGAATGGCAGGCAGTGACTAGTGGGGTACCGCAAGGCTCAGTGCTGGGACCCCAGTTATTTACAGTGTATATTAATGATTTGGACGAGGGAATTGAATGCAACATCTCTAAGTTTGCGGATGACACGAAGCTGGGTGGCAGTGTTAGCTGCGAGGAGGATGCTAGGAGGCTGCAGAGTGACTTGGATAGATTAGGCGAGTGGGCAAATGCATGGCAGATGCAATATAATGTGGATAAATGTGAGGTTATCCACTTTGGCGGCAAGAACAGGAAAGCAGAGTATTACCTGAATGGTGACCGATTGGGAGAAGGGGAGATGCAACGTGACCTGGGTGTCATGGTGCACCAGTCATTGAAAGCAAGCATGCAGGTGCAGCAGGCAGTGAAGAAAGCGAATGGTATGTTGGCATTCATAGCAAGAGAATTTGAGTTTAGGAGCAGGGAGGTTCTGCTGCAGTTGTACAGGGCCTTGGTGAGACCGCAACTGGAGTATTGTGTGCAGTTTTGGTCTCCTAACCTGAGGAAAGACGTTCTTGCCTTAGAGGGAGTACAGAGAAGGTTCACCAGATTGATCCCTGGGATGGCGGGACTTTCATATGAGGAAAGACTGGATAGACTGGGCTTGTACTCACTGGAATTTAGAAGACTGAGGGGGGATCTTATAGAAACATATAAAATTCTTAAGGGGTTGGAGAGGCTAGATGCGGGAAGATTGTTCCCGATGTTGGGGGAGTCCAGAACCAGGGGTCACAGCTTAAGGATAAGGGGGAAGTCTTTTAGGACCGAGATGAGAACGTTTTTTTTCACACAGAGAGTGGTGAATCTGTGGAATTCTCTGCCACAGAAGGTAGTTGAGGCCAGTTCATTGGCTATATTTAAGAGGGAGTTAGATGTGGCCCTTGTGGCTAAAGGGATCAGGGGGTATGGAGAGAAGGCAGGTACAGGTTACTGAGCTGGATGATCAGCCATGATCATACTGAATGGCAGTGCAGGCTCGAAGGGCCGAATGGCCTACTCCTGCACCTATTTTCTATGTTTCTGTGTCTCTAACCCGAAACGTCACCCATTCCTTTTCTCCAGAGACGCTGCCTGTCCCGCTGAGTTACTCCAGCATTTTGTGTCTGTCTTCGGTTTAAACCAGCACCTGCAGTTCCTTTCTATACACGGCGTCTTTCAGAGCTTGTTTTGGATATTGTTGTGAATGTTGGAAAATACATAATTTTGAGAAATGGATGTAAGATTGCTCTCATATTCTCTGTAAAGTTTGTATTTCTTGTCAAAAATAAACTTGATTGTCTAAGAAAATAACTGCAGATGCTGGTACAAATCGAAAGTACTTATTTCACAAAATGCCGGAGTAATTCAGCAGGCCAGGCAGCATCTCAGGAGAGAAGGAATGGGTGACGTTTCGGGTCGGGACCCTTCTTCAGACTGATGTCAGGGGGGCGGGACAAAGGAAGGATATAGGTGGAGACAGGAAGATAGAGGGAGAACTGGGAAGGGGGAGGGGAAGAGAGGCACAGAGGAACTATCTAAAGTTGGAGAAGTCAATGTTCATACCGCTGGGCTGCAAGCTGCCCAAGTGAAATATGAGGTGCTGTTCCTCCAACTTCCGGTGGGCCTCACTATGGCACTGGAGGAGGCCCATGACAGAAAGGTCAGACTGAGAGTGGAAGGGGGAGTTGAAGTGCTCAGCCACCGGGAGATCAGATTGGTTAAGGCGGACTGAGCAAAGGTGTTGAGCGAAATGTTCACCGAGCCTGCGTTTGGTTTCGCCGATGTAAAGAAGTTGACATCTAGAGCAGCGGATACAATAGATGAGGTTGGAGGAGTTGCAGGTGAACCTCTGTCTCACCTGGAAAGACTGTTTGGGTCCTTGGCTCGTCGTTTTCTGGTTGTCTCTGTGACTTAGGTGCGAGCTTTCCTCGGGCAGTTCTGTAAACAATGCCACTGAGTAGGGCCCGAACATCTCGACATCATCTGGACCGAAGTTCAGATTAGTTAGATAGACACAAAACGCTGGAGTAACTCAGCATCTCTGGTGAAAAGTAGGTGACCTTTCGGGTCGAGGCCCTTCTTCAGACTGAGAGTCAGGGGAGAGGGAAACTAGAGGTACGAAAAGGTACAAAGAAAAAAATGAATGAAAAGTATGAAAAGAACAAATCAAAGCCAGCAAGGATGATCAAAGAAAGGTGGAGCCCACAATGGTCTATTGTTGGCTGTGGAGAAGGTGATAACGAGGGGATACGATCAGTTAAACTAGTAGGTATCACAAAATGCTGGAGTAACTCAGCAGGTCAGGCAGCATCTAGGAGAAAAGGAATTGGTGACGTTTCAGACTAGTGAAACTAGTAGCATGACTGGAGTTAGCTAGTTAACAACCCTTGTGACGAATTCTTGCTTTACCATATTGAATTGAATTGAATTGAATTGAATAAATGTTATGAGCCAAGTATGTATACATACAAGGAATTTGCCTTGGTGCTTTGCACGCAAGTAACAACACGATATACAGTCGACAATTAAAAATAAAACATTATAATTTAAACATGTGAAGAATGAAATAAAATACCAGAGCACAAGGAGGCTACAGACTTTTGGCTATTGAGTAGACCTACTGCGCGTGGAAAAAAAGCTGTTTTTATGTCTGCCTGTGGCGGATTTGACAGTCTGGAGTCGCCTTCCAGAGGGAAGTGCTTCAAAGAATTTGTGGCCAGGGTGAGAGGGGTCAGAGATGATCTTGCCCGCTCCGTTCCTGGCCCTTGCAGTGTACAGTTTGTCGATGGGGGGAAGGTTGTATGCCAACAACCTTCTCGCCTGATCGAACGATGCGCTGCAGCCTCCGGATGTTGTGTTTGGTGACTGAGCCAAACCGGACCATGATGGAGAAGGTGAGGACAGAAGGTGATGGCAGTATAGAATTGGACCATCATTGCCCGTGGCAGATTGTGTTTCCTCAGTTGCCGCAGGAAGTACATCCTCTGTTGGGCCTTTTTGACTGTGGGGTCGATGGTGGCCCCCCATTTAAGGTCCCTGGAGATGATGGTTCCAAGGAACTTAAATGACTCCACAGATGTGTCTGTGGTGTTGTTGATGGTGAGTGGGGGGAGGGGAGGGGCAACTCTCCTAAAGAGTCATCCTCGAGTGTGTTTACATTGAGTCACTTCACAGACTTTTCGCTGCAAGGATTCTTCTTAGTGTAGATGTGAAGATTAATTTTGAAGATAATGAGACTGATATGTCTCGGAATCTACACCAGACATGGTCTTAGTCACTCGTATCTTACTAGTCTTTGCTTCTAGATGATAACACGGTCAATTAGATGCCAGTGACTAAAGCATGGGCACACCCAAGAAGTCTTGTTTGAGTTGAGTTCAGTTGATTGTCACGTGTACCGAAGTACAGTGAAGAACCTTTGTTGTATGCTAGCCAGTCAGCGGAAAAACAATACATGGTTGTTTACTATTTACCATATATATTAATGATTTGGAGGAAGGAATTAGAAGTAACACTAGCAAGTTTGCAGATGACAATTTTAGGCCCACCTTACTCACCATTGTCACTTTAGTGATAATGCAAGTAGTTTCATTGAAATCGGTCTTGTATTTTTAAAGTTATTCACATTTTAAAGTTTAAAAGGAGGGGAGGGGGAGGGGAGGAGGGAGGAGGGAAGAAGGGGGGGAAGGGGGGAGTGGGGGAGAAGGGAGAGGGGAGGGGGGGTTGAGGAGAGAGGTGGGGGGAGGATGGGGTGCTGCACCAATGCAGGAGAGGTTTGGGCCCAATGGGTCCATTTGGTCTAGTCTCCTTTAAACTTTGCCCTTCTCACCTTCAAACAGTGTGATTTGGACAGGTTGTGTGAGTGGGCAGATGCGTGGCAGATGCAGTATAATGTAGATTAATGTTAGGTTATCCACTTTGGCAGCAAAAACAAGGAGGCAGATTATTATCTCAATGGTGTTAGGTTAGGTAAGGGGGAAGTGCAGCGAGACCTGGGTGTCCTTGTACACCAGTCACTGAAAGTTGGCGTGCAGGTACAGCAGGCAGTGAAGAAAACTGATGGCATGATGGCCTTCATAACGAGAGGATTTCAGGATCGAAGTAAAGAGGTTCTTCTGCAGTTGTATAGGGCCCTGCTAAGACCACATCTGGAGTATTGTGTACAGTTTTGGTCTCCTAATTTGACGAAGGACATCCTTGTAATTGAGGCAGTGCAGCGTAGGTTCACAAGATTGATCCCTGGGATGGCGGGACTGTCATATGAGGAAAGATTGAAAAGACTAGGCTTGTATTCACTGAAGTTTAGAAGGATTACAGAGACATATAAAATTATAAAAGGACTGGACAAGCTAGATGCAGGAAAAATGTTCCCAATGTTGGGCGAGTCCAGAACCAGGGGCCACAGTCTTAGAATAAAGGGGAGGCCATTTAAAACTGAGGTGAGAAGGAACGTTTTCACCCAGAGAGTTGTGAATTTGTGTAATTCTCTGCCACAGCGGGCAGTGGAGGCCAAATCACTGGAAGGATTTAAGAGAGAGTTAGATAGAGCTCTAGGGACTAGTGGAATCAAGGGATATGGGGAGAAGGCAGGCACGGGTTACTGATTGTGGATGATTAGCCATGATCACAATGAATGGCGGTGCTGGCTCGAAGGGCCGAATGGCCTCCTCCTGCACCAATTTTCTATGTTTCTATGTTTCTATGATTACAATCGAGCCATGCACAGAATACAGATACATGATAAAGGGAATAACGTGAATAATGTTTAGTGCTAGATAAAGTCCAGTAAAGTCCGATCAAATATAGTCCGCGAGTCCCCAAGTAGTTAGATAGTAGCTCAGGACCCCTCTCTAGTTGTTGGTAGGATGGTTCAGTTGCCTGATAACGGCTGGGAAGAAGCTGTCCCTGAATCTGGAGGTGTGCGTTTTCACACTTCTATACCTTTTGCCCGATGGGAGAGGGGAGAAAAGGGAGTGGCCGGGGTGCGATTCGTCCTTGGTTATGCTGCTGGCCTTGCCGAGGCAGCGTGAGGTGTAGATGGAGTCAGTGGAAGGGAGGTTGGGTTGCGTGATAGTCTGGGCTGGATCAACAATTCTCCGCAATTTCCTGGATGGCGCTGTTCCCAAACCGAGCTGTGATGCATCTTGATAAAATGCTTCCTGAGTCCAGATCTTCATCGAACTTGTCCTTGGCTTCACTGCCACATTGTCACTGACCAGAGTTGCAATTTTGTTTAACTTTCAATGTGAGTTGTGGCGTGATGGGCCTATCACTAACCCCTCAGGGAGATATATGAAAATGGAATGGTGCAGCACAAGAACAGGCTCTTCAGCCCACAGTGCCTCAGACAAACATGATGTCAAGATAGACTAATCTCACCTGTCTGCACATGATCCATATCCCTCAATTTTTCTGCATATCATGTGCTTGTCTAAAAGTTTCCTAAAACCCACCATCGTATTTGCCTCCACCACCACGCCTGGCAGCTCAATCCCAGCATCCATATCCCTCTGTGTAAAGTATTATGCTCATCTCCTTTAAACTTTGCCCTTCTCACCTTCAAACAGTGTGACTTGGACAGGTTGTGTGAGTGGGCGGATGCATGGCAGATACAGTTTGATGTGGATAAATGTGAGGTTATCCACTTTGGTGGTAAGAACAGGAAGGCAGATTATTATCTGAATGGTGTCTGTTGTGATATTGCTGGGACTACTTTGTGTATCCAAGAACTACTTTGTATGCCTGTGTATATAAGTGATTGGTGTGATTAGGCGGTCACTCTGGATCCAGGCGGCCTTGGAATAAACAGCCTGGAGTTGAGCTCCACCATGATAACATCTTAAACATGTGTACTCGTGGTCCTTCCAGAGTCACAACAAAGGTACAACAGGTACCGGACCACGAAGAACAACATGGTCGCACACCTCCGTGGGTGACGGGTCTCCCGGCCTCCCCCGGTCGCCGCACACCTCCATGGGTGTCGGTCTTCCCCGGTCACCGCACACCTCCGCGGTTTGGGTGTTTAGCCTAGAAAAGGAAAACAACAAAAACCCCAAGAAAAAAAGTTAACAAGTGCGTAAGAAAAAAAAAGAAAAAAAAGAAGGTTAACAAAAAGGAACCCAGCAAAAAGGTTAACAGGAAGATAAGATAGAGCCCTGAAGAACGAATAAAGTTTCTCGCTCGGTAAGGGGCCAATATATGTAGGTATACTTACCTGCTCAGTAGTCAGCGGCGAGCTGCCGACGTGACGCTGCAAGCTGCTGAGGGCGGTGTGTGAAGGCCCACATCGCGCCCCAGCACCTGTGTAGGCCCGAGATTAGGAGCCTGCGACTGCTTCGCGAGGGAGAGACCGGAGGCGACCGGGAGACCCGACACCCACGGAGGTGTGCGGTGACCGGGGAAGACCGACACCCATGGAGGTGTGCGGCGACCGGGGGAGGCCGGGAGACCCGACACCCACGGAGGTGTGCGGCGACCGGAGGGGGTCGGCGACCGGAGGGACCGACCACCCGCGGAGGTGCGGCGGCCGGTAAGGCTGAGGCACTACATACTTACCCAGGCGCGTCGACCGTAGAGTCGGGACGGCCCTGGGCCCGAGGCAGCGGCAGCGCATTCGAATTGCGCAGCAGCTGCCGGGAGCGCCTGTGGGCGAAGCCGGGGAGCACCTGTGGGCGGGGCCAGCGCACAGCGGCAGCGCGTTCGAAAAGTTGAGCGGCAGCTGCCGGGAGCACATGTGGGCGGGGCCGGGGAGCACCTGTGGGCGGGGCCAGCACGCAGCGGCAGTGCGTTCGAAAAGTTGAGCGGCAGCTGCCGTGGAACACCTGTGGGCGGGGCCAGCGCACCGCGATTACAGCAGTGGGAGCCCAGCAGTGGGAGCCCAGCAGTGCCAGCCCAGCAGTGGGAGCCCAGCAGTGCCAACCCAGCGGTGGGAGCCCAGCGGTGGCAGCCCAGCGGTGGCAGCCCAGCGGTGGGAGCCCAGCGGTGCCAACCCAGCAGTGGGAGCCCAGCGGTGCCAGCCCAACAATGGGAGCCCAGCAATGCCAGCCCAGCAGTGGGAGCCCAGCAGTGCCAGCCCAGCAGTGGGAGCCCAGCAGTGCCAACCCAGCAGTGGGAGCCCAGCAGTGGGAGCCCAGCAGTGCCAACCCAGCAGTGGGAGCCCAGCAGTGGGAGCCCAGCAGTGGGAGCCCAGCAGTGCCAACCCAGCAGTGGGAGCCCAGCAGTGCCAGCCCAGCAGTGGGAGCCCAGCAGTGGGAGGCCAGCAGTGGCAGGCAAATCATGGTGGTGGAGCATCTAGAGCCTACACTACGTTTGATCTACACAGCACGTCTTCTTGAGGGGAAGATATGGAACAAAATGAATATTTTGTGTTTAATGACCTGTGTAGTGATCTGTGTACTGAAAGCTTAATGTATTATATTTGATGCTTTTGTATAAATGTATATATCTGTGGAGTGACCACACGGAGTGAGTGACCACACGGAGATGAGTGACCACCCGGAGATGAGTGACCACCCGGAGTGAGTGACCACACGGAGTGAGTGACCACACGGAGATGAGTGACCACCCGGAGATGAGTGACCACACGGAGATGAGTGACCACACGGAGATGAGTGAAATTCCACAGAGGAGTGACCACCATGATGGTGAAAAAAGCAATTGTGTTTAATTGTGTTTAGTTGTGTTATTGGTTTTGTTTGCAAAAAGCAATGGTGTTTTGGTTTTGTTTGTTAAATATATTTTAGCCCTCGAATGGTAATGAAAACAATTTTATATAAGACAAGGGGGATGTTGTAATATATAAGACAAGGGGGATGTTGTGATATTGCTGGGACTACTTTGTGTATCCAAGAACTACTTTGTATGCCTGTGTATATAAGTGATTGGTGTGATTAGGCGGTCACTCTGGATGCAGGTGGCCACGGAATAAACAGCCTGGAGTTGAGCTCCAGCAATGTAACCTTTTATACACGTGTACTTGTGGTCCTTCCAGAGTCACTAAAGGTACAACAGGTACCGGACCACGAAGTACAACAGTGTCAAGTTAGGAAAAGGGGAAGTACAACGAGATCTGGGTGTCCTTGTTCATCAGTCACTGAAAGTAAGCATGTAGATGCAGCAGGTCGTGAAGAAAGCTAATGGAATGTTGGCCTTCATAACAAGAGGAGTTGAGTATAGAAGCAAAGAGGTCCTTCTGCAGTTGTACAGTTGCACCTGGAGTATTGTGTGCAGTTTTGGTCTCCAAATTTGAGGAAGGACATTCTTACTATTGAGGGAGTGCAGCGTAGGTTCACGAGGTTAATTCCCGGAATGGCGGGACTGTCGTATGTTGAAAGACTGGAGTGACTAGGCTTGTATACACTGGAATTTAGAAGGATGAGAGGAGATCTTATCGAAACGTATAAGATTATTAAGGGGTTGGACACGCGAGAGGCAGGAAACATGTTCCCGATGTTGGGGGGGTCTCGAACCAGGGGCCACAGTTTAAGAATAAGGGGTAGGCCATTGAGAACGGAGATGAGGAAAATGTTTTCACTCAGAGAGTTGTGAAGCTGTGGAATTCTCTGCCTCAGAAGGCAGTGAAGGCCAATTCCCTGGATGCTTTCAAGAGAGAGTTACATAGAGCTCTTAATTATAGCGGAGTCAGGGGGTATGGGGAGAAGGCAGGAACGGGGTACTGATTGTGGATGATCAGCCATGATCACAGTGAATGGTGGTGCTGCCTCGAAGGGCCGAATGGCCTACTCCTGCACCTATTATCTATTGTCTATTGTCTATGCCCTCTGGTCTTTTACATTTCCATTCTGGGAATAAGCTTCTGATTGTCTGATTTATCTATGCCTCTAATAACTTAATATACTTCTATCGGGTCCTCTCTCAATCTCCGGCGCTCCAGAGAATACAATCCAAGCCTGTCAAACCTCTCCTTGTAGCTAATACCCTCTAATTCAAGCAACATTCTGGTAAACCTCTTCTGCAATCTCTCCAAAGCTTCCACATTCTTCCTGTAACTGGACGACCAGAACTGCACACAATCCTCTCAATGTAGCCGAACAAGAGTCTTATTGCGCTGCACCATGACGTACGCTCAATGCCCTGACTAAGGTAAACACACCGCACACCTTCCTTCCCAAGGGGCGGCACAGTGGTGCAGCGGTAGAGTTGCTGCCTTACAATGCCAGAAACCCGGGTTCAATCTTCACCACAGGCGCTGTCTGTACGGAGTTTGTACGTTCTCCCTGTGACCGTGTGGATTTTCTCCGGGTGCTGCGGTTTCCTCCCACACTCCAAAGATGTACAGACTTGCAGGTTAATTGGCTTCGGTAAAGATATTGTACATTGTCCCTAGTGTGTAGGATAATGCTAGTGTACGGGGTGATCGATGTTCGCGCAGACTCGATGGGCCGAAGGGCCTGTTTCAGCACTCTATCTCTAAAGTCTAAAGTCTACATGTAGATCATCTTTGCGCAATAATGAGTGAGCTGATCGCAGGCAGGATGCTAGCAGGACCCCCCCATCAGCCAATTAGGAAAAAGTTGGCCAACTTCCCACTACCCTTTGCTAAGCAGTGAACCACCATTACATACAGTATGTGGGCAGGCATAAATCTTGTACAAGGTCATGAACAACTGTGCTTCCTAACCACAATCTAACATTATTCAAAAGCACATGTTCCAGATTCTCAATGAATTAATTTAAACCAGAGTCAACCAGTATATAAGGAGCTTCTGCACCCGCGAGCATTTGGAACAGCGTTGATGAGACTACTAAAATATCTATTTTCAATTTGGATCCACTGTTTCAGCAAGCCTATCTTCCTGATACTAATCCAACTAATCAAACTAATCCAATACTAAAGAACAAAGGGGCAACTGGCGAAAGGGGGGGGGCGGGGGGGGGGGGGATTTGTAACTTTGTAAGCGCCCTTTATGGGTGACTATTTGCATACCTTGACAAGGTATACAAGCAAAAAATGTCACTGTGACTTGTCATATGTGACAAAAAAGTATTCAATTCAATTTCTCGATCTACCAAAGATAGATCAGCCATGTTTGAATGGTGGCGTAGGCTTGATGGGCCGAATGGGCTTATTCTGCTCCTATCACTTATCAACTTATGAATTCCCCAGAACTAATCAGCTCCCTGGATGGGCTAAGAATCATCCACTGATTAAAGAATAGTGTCTGGCAATATCAAGAGTCAGGAGTTTCATTGTCAAATGTACCGACAAAGGAACAATTGAATTCTTACTTGCAGCAGCATTACAGGCCTGTAAACACTATGCACTAGATAACGTACAAATAAACAAAAATGCAATGTATTAATAACCCCAATATTAATGCAAAAAAAACCAAAGTGTTTAATGCAAACAAAGACAGTCCATGGATCATAGTTAAGATTTAACCTGTCATTATCTCGAGCTAAGGTCCCCAAGTGCCTTAAGTCGGCTACCATAGTGCCGGTGCCGAAAAAAGCAAAGATCAACAACCTGAACGACCACCGCCCGGTTGCCCTAACTCCGATAGTCATGAAGTGCTTTGAAAGGCTGGTTCTCTCACACATCAAATCCAGCATCTCTGACTCACTGGACCCACGTCAATTTGTTTCCCAATCTCGTTGTACCCCTGTACAATGACAATAAAGATGTATTGTATTGTATTGTATTGTATTGTATTGTATTGTATTGTATTGTATTGTATTAGTGTTGTGTAATGTTTAAGAGCCTGGTAGTTGCTGGGAAGAAGCTATTCTTGAACCTGGTGGTCATGTTTTGCAGGCTCCTGTCCCTTCTTCCCGAAGGTAGGAGTGAAATGAGAGATGGCCAGGGTGGTGTGGAACCTTGATGATGCTGGCTGCCTGCATTTGATGCAGCCTCTCCTACAGGACCCGTCAATGGTGGGGAGGTCAGTACCTGTGGTGGACCGTAGTGCACTCAATAAGACCATTAGACCATAAGACCTAGGGGCAGAATCAGGCCATTTGGCCCATTGCATCCACGATGGATGTAGTGCACCGTTGAAGTACACTTCAAAAGAACTACATGAACAATCAAGTGATTTGGTGCATCCTGAGTTTGTGAAAGGACAAATAATGACAAAGAAGAAAGGAAGCACCATTGCAACATTTGTAGGAACAATCACAAAACTTAAGCATTTAGATTTTTAGATTTTTTTTTTTTTTTTTTTATTTATTTATTTTTTTGAAAAGCATATGTACAAATAGAAATAAGAAAAAACACATTTGTTACAAAGTTCTTACATAGCTTCAATTTTTAAATTTTTGAAGAGAGAAAGTAAAAATAAAAATAAAAAACTATAAACTTGGGGAGAGAGAATAAGAGGGTTAATAAAAAAATTTTTTTAAAAAGGATCTAACAATAAAAATTAAAGGGAGTAGATCCGGGAGACAATAACCACAGTTGTACATCCAACCCCTAACTCAAGTTTCAACTTTTAATTTAAATTTTTTTATTTTAGTCCTGTGCCAAACCCATTTACTTTTCTAAAAATTCAATAAATGGAGACCATATTTTTAAAAATAACTCAGGTTTGTCGATTAAGGCAAACCTTATTTTTTCCAAATGCAGGGTCTCTGTCATTTCCGTAGTCCACATTTTAATTGTGGGGGTTATTGGTTTTTTCCAAAATTTAAGTATTAATTTTTTCGCAGTTATTAGACTGTAATCAAGAAAATGTACCTGACTTACTGTAAAATTTGTAGTATGTTCTGATAATCCTAATATAATTAATTTTGGGTCCATATCTAATTTTTTATTAATAACTTTAGAAACTATTTTAAAAATCTCCAACCAGAAGTTTTGCATTTTTATACAAGTTACGAAAATATGAGTTAAATTAGCTTCTTGAAATTGACATTTATCACAAATAGGAGAGATACTAGGAAAAATCCTATTTAATTTCGTCTTCGAATAATGTAATCTATGTATTATTTTAAATTGTATTAAGGAATGTCTAGTATTCAATGAACATTGATGTATATGTTGTAAGCTTTCATCCCATATATCTTGCATTATAAATTGATTCAATTCGTCCTCCCATGCTCGTCTATAAGATTCTGATGACGGAATGTCAGTGTCAAGGAGAGTATTGTAAATAAAGGATATTAATTTATTTGAATTATAATATCGATTCAGGCATACATCAAGTGTTTCTGGACCTCTAAACTTATATTCTTGCATGTGTGATTTTACATAATCTCTAAGTTGTAAATATCTAAAATAATTATTAACATGTAATCCGTACTTCTGCTGTAACTCCTGAAACGAAAGAAAAGTTCCCTTATGATAAAGATCTCCCACCCTTTTGATTCCATAACTTTTCCATTGAGCAAAGCCTCTATCTAAGACAGACGGTTTAAAAGAAGGATTATTCGCAATAGGAAGGAAAACAGATAATTTACTCAATTTTAACGTAAGTTTTAATTGTTTCCAGGTACGGATAACACTATGTATAATGGGATTACCTCCATATGTTTTTTTATTTAAATTTATTGGAGCTAAGAGGATCGCACCAATATCAAATGGTAAACAATCCTCTTTCTCCATCTTTAACCAATCCGGTTGTTGATCAGAATCATCCAACCAGCAGGTTATATTTTTAATATTAACCGCCCAATAATAAAATAAAAAGTTAGGTAAAGCAATTCCTCCATTAATTTTAGACTTACATAAGTGTCTTTTATTTATTCTATGAGTCTTGTAGTCCCAAATAAAATTAGTAACAATTGAATCAATTTTTAAAAAAAACTTTTTTGGAAGATAGATCGGAATTGCTTGAAATAAGTATAGTAGCTGTGGAAGAAAGATCATCTTTATAGCATTACTACGACCAACTAATGATATAGGAAGTGTTTTCCAAAATTGGATATTTCTGTGTAATTTAGCAAGTAAAGGAGGAAAATTTGATTTAAATAAAGAAGTATATTTCCTAGTCACGTAAATTCCAAGATATTTAAACTTTTCATAGGCAATTTTAAAAGGAAATTGTTGAAGTATGGCCGGATTATGCTCCATTATTGGCATAATTTCACTTTTATACCAGTTAATTCTATAACCTGAAAATGAACCAAATTGAGTTATGAGATTTAATAAATTCGGAATGCTAATTTCTGGCTTTGTAATATATATTAATACATCATCCGCATATAAAGAAATTTTATTGGTTGTATGTTTAGTGTTGTAGCCATGAATATCTGAATTTGATCTAATACTCTCAGCAAGTGGTTCTATAATAAGGGCAAATAAAAGTGGTGATAGTGGACATCCTTGTCTACAACCCCTAGCTAAATGAAATTTAGATGACAGCATTTGATTAGTTAATATTCTAGCTGTTGGGGATGTATATAAAAGTTTCACCCATGCACAAAAATTTTCACCTAGTTGAAATTTTTCCATCACTGAGAAAAGATAGGGCCATTCTACTTGATCAAATGCTTTTTCAGCATCTAGCGAGATGATTGCTAAATCTTCATTTAATAGTCTATTTGAATAAATTATATTAAACAAGCGTCTCAAGTTGAAAAATGAATATCGTTTAGCTATAAAGCCTGATTGATCGGGGTGTATCAATTTGTCTATAACTAGACTTAATCTCTGAGCTAAAATTTTCGCTAATATCTTCTGATCAGTATTTAAAAGAGCTATCGCCCTATACGAACCAGGGTCTTCAGAATCCTTATCTTTTTTAGGAATGAGGATTATTGTTGATTCAGTCAGAGTTTGTGGCAATCTCTGTTGTTTAAAGGCGTGACTATATACAGTTTGCAAACGTGGAGAGATCAAACCACTAAATTTTTTATAAAATTCATTATTTAAGCCATCAGGGCCAGGAGTCTTCCCATTTTTCATGGATTTAATAGTCTCTTCAACGTCTTTCATAGTTATTTCTGCGCCCAGTAAATTTCTATCACTCACATTCAAACCAGGAAGGTTACATTCCTGCAAAAACTTTTGCATCTGCGCAGAAGTATCTGTTATTTTTGATGAATATAATGACTGATAAAATTGCAAAAATCTCTGATTAATATCCTTAGGTAGTTTAAGCAAATCTCCATTTTCTGATCTAATTTTATGAATTGTAGAATCATCTTCTAATTTACGGAGTTGACGTGCTAGCAATTTCTGTGGTTTATCTCCAAATTCAAAATGTTTTTGTTTAGTATATTGAAAAAGCCTTAAAATATGAGCTGAAAGGATATAATTTAACTTATATTTGAGAACTGCAATTTTATTATGTATTTCAATAGAGGGAGCGATGGCATTTGTTATGTCTAACTGTCTTATCTGACTTTCCAGGTCATTCTGTTCAGCTCGGTTCTTCTTGTTTTGAGACGCTTGAAAAGCAATAATACATCCTCTCACAAACGCTTTAAATGTTTCCCAAAGCAGGGACGCAGATGTTTCAGGAAGGTCATTTGCGTTAAAAAAAATCTCAAATTGCGATTTAAGATAGTCATAACATGCTTTTTCATTTAAGATTTGCGGATTAAATCTCCAATTAGTCTGTTTCCCCGTTACTCCTTGGAGTTTTACCCTAAATGTTAAAGGGGCATGATCGGATATAATAATATTATGATATTTCGAATTATACGTATAAGGAATAAGTTTGGAGTCCACCAAGAAATAATCAATTCTTGAATAAGTTTTATGCACAGGTGAATAAAATGAATACTCTCGGCCTGAAGGATTATCAATCCTCCAAACATCTTTTATATTTGCACTATTTATATAAGAGTTTAATAATTCACACGACTTGGATTTTGTTTTCCTTTGAGTTGAAGATCTATCCAAATAAGGATCTAATGTACAATTTAAATCTCCTCCAATTATCAAGTTATATTGTCCAAATTCTGGAATGGTATTAAATATTTTTTTTAAAAATAACGGATTATCAAAATTTGGTGCGTAGACATTCACCAATATCAATTTTGTAGAATATAGTTCTCCCACTAATATAACATATCTACCTTCAGTGTCGACTATAGAGGAAGTATTTATAAATGGTATACCCTTACGAATTAAAATAGCAACACCTCTTGATTTAAAGGGAAACGATGAGTGAAATACTTTATCAATCCATTTGCCTTTCAGTCTATTATGTGCTACATTTTTTAGATGAGTTTCCTGAAGGAACATTATGTCTGCATCAATAGATTTTAAATGTGAAAGTACTTTACCTCTTTTAATTGGTTCATTAACACCCTTGACATTCCAACTACAAAATGTAATACCTTTAACCCCTGTTTTCCTAATAGAATCTTGCATCTTAACCGATAAATGGTCTATAATAAAGCAAATGGTCTGGCACCCGGACTACAACATTTTTCTTGAATGAGGGGTGGATGATCTTTTGTACAATGTAGAGTGCCTCCCGGAAATATCTCCCAAAAGTATATAATTTCTGAAAAATGACATGATAATAAAAGTTAAATCTAAAAAAAAAATCAATATATAAAAGGTTAAAAGAGTGCAGGAAAAAAGAAGAGACAACTAAAACTACAACTACAATTAGTGCAGTTAGTGTTAGCCACCCTAAGGTGGCAAAAAATCTAAGGACTTCCGTGAGATGTAAAAAAAAATTAATACTAGCTCCGTTTTTTAACACCGTTATTATTTGTTTTGTTTTTTTTTAAAAAGAGAGATAAATGGGGCAGACCCGAAACTAATTAGTCTATAATAAATCGATTTTTCTATCTAAAGTGTATTAATTAAGTATTCAAAGTAAGGTTTACATAAATCAAATATTACTTATACTTCTTATTAGTGATGATTAATAAAAATATATATGTTTTTTAATTAATAATTATTAGTTACGGTTAATATACGTATAGTATATACACTAAACTTAAATCTTTGAATTTTAATATTTTTAAAGTCCAATTAGATGTCTGCCAATTAAGATAGCCGTGAAATCATAATCAAGCCTTCAGCGACCTTTCGATCTCCCGAGCAAATTCCAGTGCTTTATTATAGTCAGTAAAAAAGGATTCATTTTGATTGTAGGTCACTCGGAGTTTTGCTGGATACAACATACCAAATCTGAGCGCTGGGATCTTCTTGAGAATAGATCTTGTCTCATTAAACAGTGCTCTTTTCTTAACCACCTCAAAGGGGTAATCTCTGAAGATGCGAATCTCATCGCCTCGGAATGATAAAGCTCTGTTACTAGCAATTCTTGACAGCATATCTTCTAAAACGTGAGCATTATGCACCCTCAGAATCAAATGTCTTGGAGGCGCATTAGCACCTGGCCGTGCTCTCAGTGCTCTATGGGCTCGATCCAGCAAGGGCTTTGAATCCATTTTCAAAACTTCCTGTAATAACTCAGCAGTAAAATCACGAACGTTTTTATCTTTTTCTTTGCCTTCTTTAACTCCAAGGATTCTTAAATTTTGTCGTTTTGAATGACCCTCTAAGTCAGTACATTTTTCGGTTAATCTCATCAATAAATCAGAAAGACGCTGAGTCTCCGACAATACTACTTTTGTAGTTTCAGCACTCGTCTCAGCTAAAGTTTCCAACTCACCTAAAGCCTCATCATGTTGTTCTATTGACGCGGTGATGTGGTTCAGCTTACCAGAAAAATCAGAGTCCAACTTTTGTAACTTGGAGGTTACTTCCTCCATGTGTTCATTCATAATTACACACATTTCAGCCTTTGATTTATCCAACTGATCCTTAATAGTAGATAGTATTTCCCCCTTCATTCCTTTAAGGGACACTAATTCAGCTTTCATCTCTTGTAATTCAACTGTCATATTTACCACTTGAGACTTCATATCTGAAAGCTCCTCACCCACAACGCTGCGAAATTCTTCCAATCCAATTTTTTTAGGCTGTGGATTCCGGGTTGTTCGTTTGGCAGTTTCTTCCTGACCCGATGCTGAGGTTTGAGCTGTAGCAGAGGCTTCCATCTGGCTTGATTCTTCTTCTTCCACGGGTCTTGTTCTAACCGTTCCTTTTTTAACGGTTTTTAACGGGGGGGTGCGACTTGTCGACATTTACTTTTAAAAGTCGCGATCTGATGATGTCACCCACCCTTCGTTGAAAATTGCCGGTAAGTTGCAACGGGCCCGTCCCGTTCCTCTCTTCCTAAATCGGAATGTTCACGGAGCTAGTTGACGTGCGACTTGTTCAGTCCATAACGCCACCGGTATGTCCTGATTTTTAGATTTAGATTTAGATTTAGATTTAGAGATACAGCGCGGAAACAGGCCCTTCGGCCCACCGAGTCCGCGCCGCCCAGCGATCCCCGCACATTAACACTATCCTACACACACTAGGGACAATTTCTTTACATATTACCCAGTCAATTAACCTACATACCTGTACGTCTTTGGAGTGTGGGAGGAAACCGAAGATCTCAGAGAAAACCCACGCAGGTCATGGGGAGAACGTACAAACTCCGTACAGGCGGCGCCCGTAGTCAGGATCGAACCTGAGTCTCCAGCGCTGCATTCGCTGTAAGGCAGCAACTCTACCGCTGCGCCACCGTGCCACCCATTTACATGGATAGGACAGGTTTAGAGAGATATGGGTCAAACACAGGCAGGCGGGACTAGTGTAGATGGGACATGTTGGTCGGTGTGGGCCAGTTAGGCCGAAGGGCCTGTTTCTATGGGCCGTATGACTCTATGACACTTGCATTTATAGACAACAATGTCAATCTTGGCCATTCAGCCCAATACTCTTGAGATGAACCCAGAGCGCTGGCGATATAATAACACAAAAAGCTGACCTGACTTCAGCTCTGCTCTGAACTCTGCTGTGTGTGTTTGCATGCAGACCCAGTGGCTTTAGGATGTCAGCGTAATATTAGCCCGAGTGTTTTGTGCTGCTTAAACAACATGCTGGGGAACACTTGCCAGCAGTTGAAAGGAGTCCTTGCTCTTTGATTTCTCGTGGCTATTGAGAGCGAACAGTGTCGGCCCTATAGACTGCTTGTCGAGTCAATCGAGATTAATGGGATTTGGATTGATTAAAACCGTCTTCACGGAGCTCTCTCAATTTGAAGCCGTTTAACATACCATTTCCTTGCACTGAACTAAATTCCTTTGGACGCATTAAGGACGGAGAGCGGTGCGACACAATTGGCGGCGTCACCTGCCCGCTGGTGAGACAGCCGCACAAAGGCCATTAAACCGTTTGGCAGCGATGCTTTGACAAGCTTTTGCTCCAAGTACGGGCCTATTGTTACCGGGTTACGGGGGAGGTGGCGAGAAAACCAGAGGCCAACGACCCACCCTGGTGCCCGGCACTGAGCGGATGGGAGAGAGGAGGAAGGAAACACCATTCAGTCCGTCTGATCTGCTTCAGTTAACAAAAGCTGTCGATACCCGAGCTGATTAAAGGAAGGCAGGGTCCAAAGCCGTGCGGCTAAATTGGGATTAGGTTGCGACCGGTGAACGGCAGAAATCTCCCGCGAGGGACATTGTGCGGAATTCAAACACTTTCTAAAGAGCTCCACCTCATTAAGATACATTTTCCGCAGATGAATCACTGGCCTCATTACCATTCCCTGCGATGAGGCTTTTTATTATTAATCAGTCAGGTTTTTATTGATGACAGGGGGCTATAGGGAAGGGTTCAAGTCTGACGTTCTACTTTCAACAGAGTTAAATCTTGCCAGATTCCCCCCGGACAACCCAGATGGTTTTGCTTTCCCCAGGTTATGCGCGGCTGGCATTAATACTTGATGTGAATGTCACTCCTTTGTAATTATCATTCATTGAATAAAACTAACTTACGCTCGTGTAAGGATGTCATTTATTTTTTTCGCTGGGCACACCCTGGTGGGACTTGTGGAGCCATGGGCAGCAGCCATGACGACCAAGAAATCATAAGTGCACAGTTGCTGCCGAGCTAATTTATAAAAGGGGGATTAGGGATAATTTTTCTACTGCATCTTAATAGACAATAGGTGCAGGAGGAGGCCATTCGGCCCTTCGAGCCAGCACCACCATTCAATGTGATCATGGCTGATCATTCTCAATCAGTACCCCGTTCCTGCCTTCTCCCCATACCCCCTGACTCCGCTATCCTTAAGAGCTCTATCCAGCTCTCTCTTGAATGCATTTCAGAGAATTGGCCTCCACTGCCTTCTGAGGCAGAGAATTCCACAGATTCACAACTCTCTGACTGAAAAGGTTTTTCCACTTCTCAGTTCTAAATGGCCTACCCCTTATTCTTAAACTGTGGCCCCTTGTTCTGGACTCCCCCAACATTGGGAACATGTTTCCTGCCTCTAACGTGTCCAACCCCTTAATAATCTTATACGTTTCGATAAGATCTCCTCTCATCCTTCTAAATTCCAGTGTATACAAGCCTAGTCGCTCCAGTCTTTCAACATATGACAGTCCCGCCATTCCGGGAATTAACCTAGTAAACCTACGCTGCACGCCCTCAATAGCAAGAATATCCTTCCTCAAATTTGGAGACCAAAACTGCACACAGGTGAATGCCGTGTGATTCAGGTGCTGCTCTGAATCGTACCAGGAACCGACCAACCCTTGGTTTCCTTTTGTTCGATTTGTTTTCCTTACTGTTTCATCAAGAGTCACAATGGAACTCCATCACGCCACGACGGGAATGCAGATGGACAACCTTCCCTGATCTCTGTGGCAACTCCTCTCAGCAGAAGCGAACCCCTGCCCTGAGACGCCCACAATCAGGGGTGACTGCCTATAAATGTTCTCACTTCCCACTGGTAGAATATAAGACCGTTAGACACGCAGGAGGAGAATTAGGCCACTCGGCCCATCGAGTCTGCTCCGCCACTCGATCGAGGCTGATCTATTTTTTCCCTCTCTACCCCATTCTCCTGCCTTCTCCCCTTCGATATCCAGTGGAGATGGTTGAAAGCTTTAAGTTCCTAGCTTGATATATCACTAGCAACTTGGCCGAGAGAGTTCACCAACGCCTCCACTGTCTTAGAAGGCTTAGGAAGTTTGGCATAAGGTCATAAGGTCATAAGGTCATGTGATAGGAGTAGAATTGGGCCATTCGGGACATCAAGTCTACGCCGCCATTCAATCATGGCTGACCAATCTAACCCCATTCTCCTGCCTTCTCCCCATATCCTCTGACACCTGATCAAGAATCTATCAATCTCTACCTTAAAAAATATCCACTGACCTGGCCTCCACAGCTTTCTGTGGCAATGAATTCCACAGATTCACCACCCTCTGATGAAAGAAATTTCGCCTCATCTCCTTCCTAAAAGAACGTCCTTTAATTCTGAGGCTATGACCTCCAGTCCTCTCCACGTCCACTCTATACAAGCCTTTCACTATTCTGTACGTATCAATGAGGTCCCCCCTCATTTTTCTGAACTTCAGCGAGTACAATAGACAATAGACAATAGGTGCAGGAGGAGGCCATTTGGTCCTTCGAGCCAGCACCGCCATTCAATGTGATAATGGCTGATCATTCTCAATCAGTACCCCGTTTCTGCCTTCTCCCCATACCCCCTGACTCCGCTATCCTTAAGAGCTCTATCTAGCTCTCTCTTGAATGCATTCAGAGAATTGGCCTCCACTGCCTTATGAGGCAGGGAATTCCACAGATTCACAACTCTCTGACTGAAAAAGTTTTTCCTCATCTGAGTTGTAAATGGCCTACCCCTTATTCTTAAACTGTTGCCCCTTGTTCTGGACTCCCCCCACATTGGGAACATGTTTCCTGCCTCTAACGTGTCCAACCCCTTAATAATCTTATATGTTCCGATAAGATCTCCTCTCATCCTTCTAAATTCCAGTGTATACAAGCCTAGTCGCTCCAGTCTTTCAACATATGATAGTCCCGCCATTCCTGGAATTAACCTAGTAAACGCCCTCAATAGCAAGAATATCCTTCCTCAAATTTGGAGACCAAAACTGCACACAGTACTCCAGGTGCGGTCTCACTAGGACCCTGTACAACTGCAGAAGGACCTCTTTGCTCCTATACTCAACTCCTCTTGTTATGAAGTACCAACAAAACAGTGCTGACAAACGCCCATTATAGGTTAATCTACTCATTCCTGGGATCATTCTTGTAAACCTCCTCTGGATCCGCTCTCCCGGAGCCAGCACATCCTTCCTCAGATATGGTGCCCAAAATTGCTCACAATGTTCCAAATGCAGCCTGACCAGTGCCTTATAGAGCCTCAGCATTACATCGCTGTTTTTGTATACAAGCCCTCTTGAAATAAATGCTTGCATTGAGGTTGCAATGACTCCCACCAACCTCTACAGATGTGCTGTAGAAAGCATTTTATCGGGATGCATCACAGCTTGGTTTGGAAAACAGCTTAATTCAAGACCACAAGATATCGCAGATAATTTTGGACACAGCCCAGACCACCACACAAACCAACCTCCCTTTCATTGATTCTATTTATGCCTCACGCTGCCTCGGCAAGGCCAGCAGCATAATCAAGAACAATCGCTCCCTGGCCTCTCCCTCTTCTCCCCTCTCCCATTCGGCAAAGGGTATAGAAGTTTGAAAACGCACACCTCCAGATTCAGGGACTTAGTTTTCCAGGCACTTACTTTTACACCTCTTGTGTCAAAAGAGAGTGCATCTCTTTTAAACTCTGCTCCTATCGGGTCAACACTAAGATGGTTACTGTGGAACGGAGTAGGAATAAGGCTGCAGCAAATTCTCAACATTCTTGGAACAAGAAGATAGAGAACCAGTCACCACTAATGTCCTGCTGGAAGTTTGCAGGTGTTAGTTTTGGTTCATGTTTTGGCTAAACAGGAATTGTAAGTCTGGCTGATTAGTTTCTTCTGTACAATCAAAATGTGTAGGAAGGAACTGCAGATGCTGGTTTATACAGAAGATAGACACAAAATGCTGGAGTAACTCAGCGGGACAGGCAGCATCTCTGTGGATAGAGGATGGGTGGAAGAAAGAGAAAAAAGTGCTGGAGTAAGATCGACTCTGAAGGGTCTCGATCCGAAATGTCACCCATCCTTTTTCTCCAGAGATGCTGCCTGACCTGCTGAGATACTCCAGCACTTTGTCTCTATCAAAGAACTGCAGGTGCTGGTTAATACGCAAAAGGACCCAAAGTGAGGGAGTAACTCAACAGGTCAGGCAGCAACTCTGGAGAACGTGGATAGGTGACATTTCGGGTCGAGACCCTTCTTCAGTCTCAACCCAAAACATCACCTACCCATGTTCTCCAGAATGCATCCTGACCTGCTGAGTTACCCCAGCACTGTGTTCTTTTGCAAATGTTACCACACCCTCTCCCCCAAGCCCTGTCGCTATCTCCACCCTTCCCTCTCCCACCCCACTGTTATCTGCAATCAACCCCATCCTCACCTGTATCCACCTATCGCTTGCTACCTCTTGCCCCATCTCTTTGTCCTGGCTATTTCCCCTCTATTCCTTCAGTCTGAAATGAAGGGTCTCGACCCGACATGTTGACTGTCCATTTCCCTCCACACATGCTGGCTGACCTGTTGAGTTTCTCCAGCTGCTCTCCTTTTTACTTGCGACAGGACCCAGCTTCTGCAGTCTCTTGTGTACGATAATTGAGAACTGGCCTCATAGCAGAAGTGTCCACGTCGCGGGGCTGGAAACTGGAAATGTCCTGAGCTAATTCTGCCACCACCATCGTCTACTGTACAAGTGATGGCTCCCACTGATTGTTGCCGGAAGCTTGCGCCCTTTTCAGGACGGAAGATGACAGTGGTGTAACGTTTGAAACATGGATGATGGACATGAAAGAAAAGATTGAGAACTATGCACAGTGAAAAGTTGGGCATTTTCCTCGAGGTTTCAGAAGGAAAGGGAAATGTTCATTGTTAAAAAAGGTCATCATCAGTTTTATTACAAAGAATTATTTTGAAATGCAGACACAAAACCATCAACCATTGCAACCCCACCATGATCGACAGATGCATGATCAAGTGCTTCATTTAGTTTAGTTTAGAGGTACAGCGCGGAAACAGGCCCTTCAGCCCACCGAGTCCACGTCGACTAGCGATCTCCGCACACTAACACTACCCTGCACACACACTAGGGACAATTTACAATTATACCTAACTAATTAACCTACAAACCTGTTTGCCTTTGGAGTGTGGGAGGAAACCGGAGCACCCGGAGAAAACCCACGCAGGTCACAGGGAGAACGTACAAACTCCGTACAGACAGCGCCTGTGGTCAGGATCGAACCAGAGCCTCCGGCACTGTAAGGCAGCAACTCTACTGTCACGCCACCGCGCTGCCCCTTGGCTTCGGCTTGTACTCGCTGGAATTTAGAAGATTGAGGGGGGATCTTATAGAAACTTACAAAATTCTTAAGGGGTTGGACAGGCTAGATGCAGGAAGATTGTTCCCGAACTTGGGGAAGTCGAGAACAAGGGGTCACAGTTTAAGGATAAGGGGGAAGTCTTTTAGGACCGAGATGAGAAAGTTTTTTTTCACACAGAGAGTGGTGAATCTGTGGAATTCTCTGCCACAGAAGGTAGTTGAGGCCAGTTCATTGGTTATATTTAAGAGGGAGTTAGATGTGGCCCTTGTGGCTAAAGGGATCAGGGGGTATGGAGAGAAGGCAGGTACAGGATACTGAGTTGGATGATCAGCCATGATCATATTGAATGGCGGTGCAGGCTCGAAGGACCGAATGGCCTACTCCTGCACCTATTTTCTATGTTTCTATGTTTCAGGTGATGGCGGTTGACAGAGGAATGATGCCTCAGACACCAGGGTGGCACGGTGGCACGGATGTAGAGTTGCTGCCTTACAGCGCCAGAGACCCGGGTTCAATCCTGACTACAGGCGTTGTCTGTGCGGAGTTTGTACGTTCTCCCCGTGACCCGCGTGGGTTTTCTCCGGGTGCTTGCCTGCCTCCCTTTCAGCAGCCAATACTCCACCTCCCCACAGATGGGTTTTGGACCCATTCAGAAATCCTTCCTCCGGCCTTCAAACCGGTCGGCCAAGTGCGGCAAAGCCAGTGCTTACGTCCGGCGGCCTTTCAGTCGGATGGTAATGAGGTCAGGCCCCCGTAACCAGTCTGAGACTCTGACTGGCAAGAGGCTGCCGCGCTTGGCTGGGCAGCCAGCTCAGCGTTCCATTCTACCCCACTGACCCCTAACGAGACAGCGAAGAAATGGACTTGCAGCCTGCAGTCAGCGTTTGTGCATTGTGCAACTCCTTGCATGGCAGCAAGCCCAAGCAGCAAGGGTGCCAAGAGATTCCGGTGCCAATTTCCGGGATGTCGCGGCAGCTGTAACAAACGTTTGTGCCTCCACGGTGCTGTAAAAGGATCGTCACTTCGGCGCCTCAGCGGGAAAAGATGAAACCACCCAGGCGGTTTTGATAAGAGAATCTGGAGAACGTCAAGGACAGGCATAGCTTACTTATATCACTGATACAAGAAAGCAGGGCTTGGGAAGAACTATGCTTCCATTTAGCAATCAGGCCAAGTGCCAGGAACTGAAGTTGTCAACTGCTTATAAGGAATTTCCTGGGTGAAATCACATCCAATTATCCCAACACAAGAAACATTCCTGAACCAATTACTGTTTCGTTTTGTCATGCCATTCCCCTGTGTAACGGTGGCGTGGACAGTCTGTGGCTCCCGTTGGTTGAGGCTTGTCTGGTTTCAGTTTAGTTTAGTTTGGAGATACAGCGTGGAAGCAGTGTGACAAGGGAACAGCTTCAAGGGTCTGACCGGCAGAGCAGAATAAAGGCACACTCGTCCGTTTAGTACAGATCAGATTTACTGGCTAGAGACAGAACAAAAACAATACCTGCCTTGGCGTGCGCGGGGTCCGGTTTACAGCAGTACACCTCCCTCTCTCCCTGCCTCTGTCCGCAGCGCTGATCCCAACCCAGCCCGTCGGTGAACCCCTCTCATGCATCTCAGTGAGGGAGAGCAGGTGTCCACTCAGGGGGAATTATATATTTGAAAAAAAGAGGGTAAGAACAAACGTGAAAAATAGATGTGCGACTGTTAAAGGGGGTCAATTTATGGAATAGTTGCAACAATGAATTAAAAGAGTGTATCAATATGTGTAAATTCAAGAAAATGTTCAAAAACATTATATTTGAAAGATACAAAATATGTGATCGGCACTGAGAAATGACGGACATGACAGAAATGATGGTCCTTGACTATATTTGTGTCTATTTCTATGTTTTAGACAATAGACAATAGACAATAGGTGCAGGAGGAGGCCATTCGGCCCTTCGGCCCTTCGAGCCAGCACCGCCATTCAATGTGATCATGGCTGATCATTCTCAATCAGTACCCCGTTCCTGCCTTCTCCCCATACCCCCTGACTCCGCTATCCTTAAGAGCTCTATCCAGCTCTCTCTTGAATGCATTCAGAGAATTGGCCTCCACTGCCTTCTGAGGCAGAGAATTCCACAGATTCACAACTCTCTGATTGAAAAAGTTTTTCCTCATCTCAGTTCGAAAATGGCCTACCCCTTATTCTTAAACTGTGGCCCCTTGTTCTGGACTCCCCCAACATTGGGAACATGTTTCCTGCCTCTAACGTGTCCAACCCCTTAATAATAATGTTTCTATCTGCTTCTGACTTATGATGTGTTTTTTAAATTATATTTTATTA
This sequence comes from Rhinoraja longicauda, assembly GCF_053455715.1. NCBI lineage: Eukaryota > Metazoa > Chordata > Chondrichthyes > Rajiformes > Arhynchobatidae > Rhinoraja > Rhinoraja longicauda. The sequence continues at coordinate 88,884,741 of NC_135955.1, forward strand.
AGTATTAAGGGTAGGCACAATAAGCTTTGGCTTCTGCCTACACCTTTTATTTTCGGTCAGAAAATATCATGTGTGATTATATTGTTTTATTTTTGATACAACGATTTTTGCACTATTTAACTTTCACAACTGTATGGTCATTCTGTTTTATTGCATTGACCGGAAAATAAATAAATTAATAAATTGAAATTTTTAAGAAGCTGCCTTTTTGGCTTCCTGCCACCTGCCTTTATACAGGTAAGAAATCAGGCGTTGAAATGGCCGCCAGTAAGTCCTGGCCAATAGCGTTGCTCCCAAATTCAGACTACTACCAATGGCAAGGGACTACATCCCAGCCAGCCCCGCCCCCCTTTCGGGAACAAAGCACTATCAGCCGCAGACTGGCGCGTAAAGCAATACACAGCGCTACATGCTTGCCGCGTAAAGGTAATACACCCAATGCCGCCGGTGTGGCGCGCAAAGGTTTAAACAGAGCGCTGTCGGCTTAGTGCGTGGAGATTTAAACAAAGAGCTCACGTTAGCGAAACGTATAAGATTATTAAGGGGTTGGACACGTTAGAGGCAGGAAACATGTTCCCGACGTTGGGGGAATCTAGAACAAGGGGCCACAGTTTAAGAATAAGGGGTAGGCCATTTAGAACGGAGATGAGGAAAAACTTTTTCAGTCAGAGAGTTGTGAATCTGTGGAATTCTCTGCCTCAGAAGGCAGTGGAGGCCAATTCTCTGAATGCATTCAAGAGAGAGCTAGATAGAGCTCTTAAGGATAGCGGAGTCAGGGGGTATGGGGAGAAGGCAGGAACGGGGTACTGATTGAGAATGATCAGCCATGATCACATTGAATGGCGGTGCTGGCTCAAAGGGCCGAATGGCCTCCTCCTGCACCTATTGTCTATTGTCTATTGGCTGCAGCACTGTGGGTTTTAAATAATAATAATAATAATAATGCATTACATTTATATAGCGCTTTTCAAACACTCAAAGACGCTTTACATGGATTTCTAGAACATAGAGAAGTGAATAAATAGATAAATAAGTAAACGAGCAGAAAAAGGAGACAGAAGGTGAGGTGACCTTCAGTGGTTGAAGGCAGTACTGAACAGGTGAGACTTCAGTGATGTTTTGAATGTGGTGAGTGTGGAGGAGTCTCTGACGGTTTGGGGTAGTGAGTTCCAGAGGGTGGGAGCAGCGATGGAGAAAGCCCTGTCCCCCCAGGATCTGAGTTTGGTCCGGATGGGGCCAGGTTATGGAGGGCTTTGTAAGTCAAGAGGAGGATTTTGTACTGGATTCTCTGGGGGATGGGGAGCCAGTGGAGTTTGTAAAGGACGGGGGTGATATGGTCACGGATCGGGGTGTGGGTGAGTAGACGGGCAGCGGAGTTTTGAATGTATTGAAGTTTACTGATGATTTTTGAGGGTGAGCCATAGAGGAGGCTGTTGCAGTAGTCCAGACGGGAGGTGATGAAGGCGTGGATGAGGGTTTCTGCAGCTGTGGAGGAGAGGGATGGATGGAGACGGGCGATGTTTTTGAGGTGGAAGAAGGCTGTCTTGGTGATGTGTTTGATGTGTTTGTCGAAGTAGAGGGTTTGATTAAAGATGATTCCAAGGTTCCGGATGTGAGGGGAGGTGGATACTGGGAGACCATCAATATTGAGGATGAAGTTTTGGGTGGATTTGGTGAGCGTTTTTGGACCAATGATGATGATTTCAGATTTGTTGCAGTTGAGTTTGAGGAAATTTGATTGAAGCCAAGATTTTATTTCAGTGATGCAGTTTGTCAGTGTAGAGTGTGTGGTGGGGGAGATTGACTTGGTGGAGATGAGGAGCTGGATATCATCGGCGAAGCAGTGGAAGTTGAGACCATGACGGCGGATTAATTGACCAAGGGGGAACAGGTAGAGGATGAAGAGGAGGGGGCCAAGGACTGAGCCTTGGGGGACACCTTGGGGGAGGGGAGCGGTGGGGGATTTACAGTTGTTAATGGAGATGAACTGGTGCCTGTCAGAGAGGTAAGATTTGAACCAGGATAGGGCTGTGCCGGTGATGTTAAAGGAGGTTTCAAGTCGGGTGAGGAGAATGGAGTGATTTATGGTGTCAAATATAGCACTACCGGCCACAGGACTATGGGCTTTAAACATAGCGCCAGCACGTCCACAGCGCTATGGGCTTTAAACATTGCGCTACCAGCCACCGCGCTATTATCACACCTGACGTATCACAGTGAGATGCTTTGTTTTGCGTACCTAATGTACGCGAAGAGTTGCCACATAAAGGGCTTCGACAAAGGTCTACCGAACAAGTGCTGGGAAATGAATGGCGGTGCTGGCACGAAGGGCCAAATGGCCTCCTCCTGCACCTATTTTGTATGTTTCTATGTAACTAGTGTGAACAGATCAGCATGGACTCGAATGGTCAGAGTGGAATCTGTGGGCCGTCGGGCATTATGCCATGGTGTGTCTCTATTCTAATATACTAGTGATATCATTAAGAGGGCACCTTCAGACTAAGCAGATTCTCGGAGCTGCAGGCTGAGAAGCTCCAAGGTATATTTTGCCATTTATTACCATATTTACTTACATGATAAAAGAAGGCCATGTAGAAACAAGGAACTGCAGACGCAGGTTTGCAACAAAAAAAAAGACACAAAGTGCTGGAGTAACTCAGCAGAACAGGCAGCATATCGGGAGAACATGGATAGGTGACGTTTCGGGACAGGACTCTCTTCAGGCTGGTGAGAAGGGTCTCGATTCAAAACATCATCCAGGAATGCAGCCTGACCCGCTGCGTTACTCCAACAGTTTGTGTCTTTTTTATTAAAAAAGAGGCCATCTCAGCCTCTTTGCATGCATGCCGACTTCTAGAAGAAGCCCATTCTCCCCCAATAATTTCCACTATAACTTAATCTCTGCACAATTCCCATCAATTTTCTCCCCTTTCAGTCAGTTTATTTCATTGTCACGTGTACACGCAAAAGCTTTTGTTGCGTGCTAGCCAGTCAGCAGAAAGATAATACATGCTTACAATCGAGCCAGTCACATAGTCATAGACATAGAGTAATAGTGGAACAGTATGGAAACAGTGTGGAAACAGGCCCTTCGGCCCAACTTGCCCACACCGGCCAACATGTCCCAGCTACACTAGTCCCACCTGCCTGCGCTTGGTCCATATCCCTCCAAACTTGTCCTATCCATGTACCTGTCTAACTGTTTCTTAAACATTGGGATAGTCCCAACCTCAACTACCTCCTCTGGCAGCTTGTTCCATAATGAAGGAATGACGTTTAGACAATAGACAATAGACAATAGGTGCAGGAGTAGGCCATTCAGCCCTTCGAGCCAGCACCGCCATTCAATGCGATCATGGCTGATCACTCTCAATCAGTACCCCGTTCCTGCCTTCTCCCCATACCCCCTCACTCCGCTATCCTTAAGAGCTCTATCCAGCTCTCTCTTGAAAGCATCCAACGAACTGGCCTCCACTGCCTTCTGAGGCAGAGAATTCCACATCTTCACCACTCTCTGACTGAAAAAGTTCTTCCTCATCTCCGTTCTAAATGGCCTACCCCTTATTCTTAAACTGTGGCCCCTTGTTCTGGACTCCCCCAACATTGGGAACATGTTTCCTGCCTCTAATGTGTCCAATCCCCTAATTATCTTATATGTTTCAATAAGATCCCCCCTCATCCTTCTAAATTCCAGTGTATACAAGCCTAATTGCTCCAGCCTTTCAACATACGACAGTCCCGCCATTTCGGGAATTAACCTAGTGAACCTACGCTGCACGCCCTCAATAGCAAGAACATCCTTCCTCAAATTTGGAGACCAAAACTGCACACAGTACTCCAGGTGCGGTCTCACCAGGGCCCGGTACAACTGCAGAAGGACCTCTTTGCTCCTATACTCAACTCCTCTTGTTATGAAGGCCAACATTCCATTGGCTTTCTTCACTCCCTGCTGCACCTGCTATCCTTAAGAGCTCTATCTAGCTCTCTCTTGAATGCATTCAGAGAATTGGCCTCCACTGCCTTTTGAGGCAGAGAATTCCACAGATTCACAACTCTCTGACTGAAAAAGTTTTTCCTCATCTCAGTTCTAAATGGCCTACCCCTTATTCTTAAACTGTGGCCCCTTGTTCTGGATTCCCCCAACATTGGGAACATGTTTCCTGCCTCTAACGTGTCCAACCCCTTAATAATCTTATAATGTTTCGATAAGATCTCGATAAGATCTCCTCTCATCCCTCATCTCGGAGAAAACACACGCAGGTCACGGGGGGAACGTACAAACTCCATTAAGAGAGCACCCGTAGTCAGGATCGAACCCATGTCTCCGGCGCTGCATTCGCTGTAAGGTAACAACTCTATCACTGTGCCACCGTGCCGCCCAGTTGTGGTAGGTTCAGTTGCCTGATAACAGCTAGGAACTGCGGGTCCCCGACTCTGGAGGTGTGCGCTTTCACACTTTTATACTCCCCGCCCCCCAACCCCTCTCCCCAACACCTCCCACCTCCCACCTCTCCCTCTCCCTCTCCCTCTCCCTCTCCCTCTCCCTCTCCCTCTCCCTCTCCCTCTCCCTCTCCCTCTCCCTCTCCCTCTCCCTCTCCCTCTCCCTCTCCCTCTCCCTCTCCCTCTCCCTCTCCCTCTCCCTCTCCCTCTCCCTCTCCCTCTCCCTCTCCCTCTCCCTCTCCCTCTCCCTCTCCCTCTCCCTCTCCCTCTCCCTCTCCCTCTCCCTCTCCCTCTCCCTCTCCCTCTCCCTCTCCCTCTCCCTCTCCCTCTCCCTCTCCCTCTCCCTCTCCCTCTCCCTCTCCCTCTCCCTCTCCCTCTCCCTCTCCCTCTCCCTCTCCCTCTCCCTCTCTCCTCTCCCTCTCCCCCTTTCCCCCTTTCCCCCTCTCCCCCCTTTCTTCCCCCCCCCCCCCAGATTCTACCACTAACCTTCACACTCGGGGCAATTTATGGTGGCCAATTAGTCCACCAACACACATGTCTTTGGGGTTAGACACTGGAGAACCCGTGCAGTAACAGGATAGTTGTCCAAATAGCTCCACAGGTCAGGATTGAACGCAACACTGCCGATGTACAGTGAAAAGCTTTTGTTGCGTGCTATCCAGTTGGCGGAAAGACAATACATGATTACAATCGAGCCATTCACAGTGTACAGAAACATGATAAGGGAATAACATTTTAGTGCAAGGTAAAGCCAGCATGGGTCTGATCAAGGATAGTCCGAGGGTCACCAAAGAGGTAGTTAGCAGTTCAAGGACTGTTCTCTGGTTGTTGGTAGGGTGGTTCAGTTGCCTGATAATGGGAAGAAACTGTCTCTGAATCTGGAGGTGTGCGTTTTCGCACTTCTGTACCTTTTGCCTGATGGGAGAGGGGAGAAGAGGGAGTGGCCAAGGTGTGGCTCGTCCTTAATTATGCTGCTGGCCTTGCATAGATAGACCGGGTAATCAACGGTCCAACAAATAGGCCACAATGTGAAAAATTGTGAAATGCGAAATGCTCCATTTTAAGCAGGAAAAAAATAAGAAAAGAAAGATATCATCAAAATGCTAAGAGGTTGTTGAGCCATGAGAAGCAGAGGCTTATGAATGACCTAATTCACAATTCACAAAAGCTAGTTGGCAGGTACAACAAGTAACTGGAAAAGCTAACATCATGTTACTGTTTATTGCCAGGAGAACTGAAAACAATAGTAAAAGGTTTTGTGTGGGAAGGAACTGATTCAGTTATGTAGGACACTGGTAAGACCACACCTGGACTCCTGTGTACAGTACTAGTCTCCTTAGTTTAGTTTTGTTTAGTTTAGTTAACTTAAGTTTAGTTTAGTTTAGTTTAGAGATACAGCATGAAAACAGGTCCTTCAGCCACCGAGTCTGTGCCCTCCAACAATACATTAGTTCTATAGACAATAGACAATAGACAATAGGTGCAGGAGGAGGCCATTTGGCCCTTCGAGCCAGCACCGCCATTCAATGTGATCATGGCTGATCATTCTCAATCAGTACCCCGTTCCTGCCTTCTCCCCATACCCCCTGACTCCGCTATCCCTAAGAGCTCTATCTAGCTCTCTCTTGAATGCATTCAGAGAATTGGCCTCCACTGCCTTCTGAGGCAGAGAATTCCACAGATTCACAACTCTCTGACTGAAAAAGTTTTTCCTCATCTCAGTTCTAAATGGCCTACCCCTTATTCTTAAGCTGTGGCCCCTTGTTCTGGACTCCCCCAACATAGGCACAAAACGCTGGAGTAACTCAGTGGGACAGGCAGCATCTCTGAAGCAAAGGAGTAGGTGACATTTCGAGAAGGGTCTCAATCTGAAAGGTCACCTATTCCCTTTCTCCAGAAATGCTGCCTGATCCGTCGAATGACTCCAACTCCTTGTGTCTGCCTTCAGAGAAGCTGTGTTGGTTTTATTGGAATGAATGGACTGTCTTAAGTGGAGAGGTTGTCTTCTATCTACTGCAGTTTAGAAGAGGGGACTTGATTGAAATATGTGTCTTGGCAGTGTGGATGTGGGGAATGTAGTACAGAGAGCTACTGTCGAAAGATATGAGGTCTCCTATTTAAGACAGGGATGAAAGAATATTTTTGGTCTCAAAGAAGTGTGTGAGTCTTCGGATTTTATTCCCTGTACCGTGCTTGATGCAGTGTCCGGAATATTTTTAAAGTAGAGGTATCATATCATATATATACAGCCGGAAACAGGCCTTTTCGGCCCTCCAAGTCCGTGCCGCCCAGCGATCCCCGTACATTAACACTAGGGACAATTTTTACATTTACCCAGCCAATTAACCTACATACCTGTACGTCTTTGGAGTGTGGGAGGAAACCGAAGATCTCGGAGAAAACCCACGCAGGTCACTGGGAGAACGTACAAACTCCTTACAGTGCAGCACCCGTAGTCAGGATCGAACCTGAGTCTCCGGCGCTGCATTCGCTGTAAAGCAGCAACTCTACCGCTGCGCTACCATGCCGCCCTACATATTAGGTAGATAGGTGCTTGCTAAACAAACAGGGGAACGCTTCACACAGACATATGAAAATGCAGCATTGAGATCACAATCAGATCAGCCTTGTCATTATAAAATAGTAGAGCAGATTTGAGAGACCGGGTGGCCTGCTCCTAATATGTATGCTTGTAGTAAGTTCTGGAGCACAGTTTAAACCAACAGCCTCTGACATTAAATGTAGGAAGGAACTGCAGATGCTGGTTTAACCCGAAGATAGGCACAAAAGGCTGGAGTAACTCAACGTGTCAGGCAGCATCTCTGGAGAAAATGAATCGGTGACATTTTGGATCGAGACCCTTCTTCAGACGTTAAGCCTGCTGAAGATCTTGTGTATCGAAATTTAGCCAGCGCTGTTGTATGGAGAAAACTGAGTGGCTGAGTTCAAGGAGTTTGGTTTAGTTTATCTTTTATTCATTGTTCTTTATCGTCTATACCTCTTGTTTCCCTTACCAGTCTGAAGAAGGGTCTCGACCCGAAACGTCACCCATTCCTTCTCTCCAGAGATGCTGCCTGTCCCGCTGAGTTACTCCAGCTTTTTGTGTCTATCTTTAGTTTAGTTTAGTTTAGCTTAGAGGTACAGCAGGCTCTTCGGCCCACCGAGTCTGCACTAACCAGCAAGCCCCCTCACACTAACTCAATCCTACACAATTTATAATTTTACTAAGCCAATTAACCTACAAACCAATGGGTCTTTGGAGTGTGGGGAGAAACCAGAGCACCCAGAGAAAACCTGCATAGGTCATGGGGAGAACGTACAAACTCCGTACAGACAGCATCCATAGTTAGGATCGAAGCTGGGTTTCTGGTGCTGCAAGGCAGCAACTCTACCACTGCACCACATTGCTCCCCTGTTAGTGAAAGGGGGCTGGGGCAGGTTGTTCAAGTCTCTTGACTCTTAAAAACCCTCCTCCAGACTTCTTTCCCCAAAAAACCCTTGAACACAAGGATTCATTCTTCTCCATGCTAAATGCTGGCTGCATTGAGATACACAAGATTCTCCGCAGGTTTAACATCAGAAGATTGTGGGTTGTTAGGGAAAGGGGGTTGAGGTTTAGATTTATAGTTGTCAAGTGCTCTGAGGTACAATGAACAGCTTTGTTTTGCGTGCTATTCCAATCAAATCTAATAATTTGGGGCGGCACGGTGGCGCAGCGGTAGAGTTGCTGCCTTACAGCAAATGCAGCGCCGGAGACTCAGATTCGATCCTGACTACGGGCGCCGTCTGTACGGAGGTTGTACGTTCTCCCCGTGACCTGCGTGGGTTTTCTCCGAGATCTTCTGTTTCCTCCCACACTCCAAAGACGTACAGGTATGTAGGTTAATTGACTGGGTAAATGTTTTTTTTTTAATTGTTCCTAGTGTGTGTAGGATAGTGTTAATGTGCGGGGATCGCTGGGCGGCGCGGACTCGGTGGGCCGAAGGGCCTGTTTCCGCGCTGTATCTCTAAATCTAAATCTAAAAAAATAATAAGGGTGGTGCAGCAGGAGAGTTGCTGCCTTACAGCGCCAGAGACCTGGGTTTGATCCTGACTACGGATGCTGTATGTATTCTTGCTATTGAGGGCGTGCAGCGTAGGTTCACTAGGTTAATTCCCGGAATGGCGGGACTGTCGTATGTTGAAAGACTGGAGCAATTAGGCTTGTATACACTGGAATTTAGAAGGATGAGGGGGGATCTTATTGAAACATATAAGATAATTAGGGGATTGGACACATTAGAGGCAGGAAACATGTTCCCAATGTTGAGGGAGTCCAGAACAAGGGGCCACAGTTTAAGAATAAGGGGTAGGCCATTTAGAACGGAGATGAGGAAGAACTTTTTCAGTCAGAGAGTGGTGAAGGTGTGGAATTCTCTGCCTCAGAAGGCAGTGGAGGCCAGTTCGTTGGATGCTTTCAAGAGAGAGCTGGATAGCTCTTAAGGATAGCAGAGTGAGGGGGTATGGGGAGAAGGCAGGAACGGGGTACTGATTGGGAGTGATCAGCCATGATCGCATTGAATGGCGGTGCTGGCTCAGAAGCGTCCCACTAATTTCCTTTGTGATTTACTCTTCCCAAATCTCCATCAATTTAACCAAAGTTCCACCAACGCATTGAACTTCAGCCCAGTGGGACGCATCCCTTCTGGGGGGAATCAGAAAATGGAGGAGGTGGAGTCGAAAAGAGATGATTAATCAAATTATCACTGACTGACTATTGGGTGCAATTGATGTATCCATTATTTTACTAAGGTGACCTCCCCTGGTTAATAGGGTTGCAAATTGATTAATCTTTCTCTAAGTAATAAACAGCTAGAATCAATACACTTTAAACCATTCAAGGTTGATCTTTCAGACAGCAGTTCTGATAGCCCTCACACATCGATCGATTGCATCGGCTCTAAAACATCCCTGCGATAAGTTCATGGCAACACATCTGTTGGCCGGTGCAGTTGAATTTTTTATTCCAAGCATAACTCAAATAGCCCACAGCGAACAGGATGCCACTGGAAGAATTTTGATTAGTTTATTTTGAAAGTGTGCTCAATCTTCAATCATGCTGATCGTAACACTTTCAGCAGGTCTTTTTTCACTGTCTCTCAACGGGATTAATCTGTCCTCATTTGTTGTGCAATAATTATAAAGCATCAAGTTACCTTGACATTATGCAACAAGAAATAAAAGCCTGTTAAAGGGACCGCACTTAATGCTGCCGAAGACAGACACTAAATGCTGGAGTAACTCAAGGGGACAGGCAGCATCTCTGGAGAGAAGGAATGGGTGACGCTTCAGGTTGAGACCCTTCTTCAGACCGAGTGTCAGAGAGTCATAGAGTGATACAGTGTGGAAACAGGCCCTTTGGCCCAACTTGTCCACACTGGCCAATATGTCCCAGCCTCACTAGTCCCACCTGCCTGCGCTTGGTCCATATCCCTCCAAACTTGTCCTATCCATGTACCTGTCTAAGTGTTTCTTAGATATTGGGATAGTCCCATCCTTAACTACCTCCTCTGGCAGCTTGTTCCATACACCCACCACCCTTTGTGTGAAAAGGTTAGCCCTCAGATTCCTATTAAATCATTTCCCCTTCACCTTGAACCTATGTCCTCAGGTCCTCGATTCACCTACTCTAGGCAAGAAACTCTGTGCATCTACCCAATCCATTCCATTCATGATTTTATACACCTCGAGAAGATCACCCCTCATCCTCCTGCGCTCCAAGGAATAGAGTCACAGCCTACTCAACCTCTCCCTGTAGCTCACACCCTCTAGTCCTGGCAACATCCTCGTAAATGAGTCAGGGGAAAGGGGAATGAGAGATGTGGATGGTACTTAGGAGAAATGAATGGAAGTTATACAAACAGCACCCGGAGAGCAGGAGGAATCGTAGAGGGGGAGCAGTGAGAGAGAGAACTGGCCACGGTCACATCATTCAGCTGCTGTTCCTCTGCAGTCCAATGCTCTCCCACCATTCTCAAGGTCCAAGAGCCTTTGATCATACATTAGCAGGGTAGTCACCAGTTGTTCTTAACTCCCATGACTTACAAAGCAAAATCTTACATTGTGCTAAGTGGTTCTGACGATAAAATCCTCTGGTTTATATGCAGAGTAAATTCAGCTGAAAGGATATGGCAATTCGGAGCCTCACTTAAGGTAGACACAATAAGCTGGAGTAACTCATCGGGACAGGCAGCACCTCTGGAGAGAAGGAATGGGTGACGTTTCTGGTCGAGACCCTTTTTCGGACTTCTTCACTTCTCAACCCGAAACGTCACCCATTTCCAGATATATCCAGATATTTCAAACGTCCCCTCTTCTAAACTACAGTAGATAGAAGTCCAACCTTGTCCAACCTCCCCACATAAGACAGTCCATTCATTCCAACAAAACCAACACTGCGTCTCTGAAGACAGACACAAAAAGCTGGAGTCATTCGACGGATCAGGCTGCATTTCTGGAGAAAGTGAATAGGTGACCTTTTGGATTGAGACCCTTCTCGAAATGTCACCTACTCCTTTGCTCCAGAGATGCTGCCTGTCCCGCTGAGTTACTCCAGCATTTTGTGTCTGTCTTCAGTTTAAACCAGCATCTGCAGTTCCTCTATGCCTCACATGATGTACATTATGTATTTCCTATTCACGACCTTCAGATAAGACAATCAAGCCATTTCCAGCAGACCATAGAAACGTAGCAATTAATTGGATTTTTTCTTCTATTTTTACTGCTAAATAGGTGACTCAATGGACCATGTTAATATGAAAGACAAAATGTGTAGGAAGGAACTGCAGATGCTGGTTTACAGCCTTCTGTGGCAAAGAAATCCACAGATTCACCACCCTCTGACTAAAGAAATTCCTCCTCATCTCCTTCCTAAAAGAACACCCTTTAATCCTGAGGCTTTGACTTCTAGTCCTATAGTCTGCCACTGGTGGAAACATCCTCTCCACATCCACTCTATCCAAGCCTTTCACTTTTTATATAGTTCTCAGCAATGTTGTCCACCTGTTCCAATGTCCGCAATGCGGTCGGGGTGAATTAGACAGTGGCCTGGCTTCTGGAGGGACCGATCAGAAGCCTGATAACAATAAAGGGTAGGCCATTTAGGACTGAGATGAGGATCACCTTTTTCACCCAGAGAGATGTGAATCTGTGGAATTCTCTGCCACAGAAGGCAGTGGAGGCCAATTTACTGGATGGTTTTAAGAGAGAGTTAGATTTAGCCCTTAGGGCTAACTGAATCAAGGGACAGGGGGAGAAATCAGGAACGGGGTACTGATTTTGGATGATCAGCCATGATCATATTGAATGGTGGTGCTGGCTCGAAGGGCCGAATGGCCTACTCCTGCACCTATTTTCTATGTTTCGATGTTTCTATGTACCTCAGTATAGAAGGCCAAAGGCTTTCTAGTCTGGGGAAGAAGTCTGATCGCAATTATCCTCTCAACCCATTTCAGCTTTTTATTTGTTTCAGGTGTCAAGAGTGTATAATTGTCACATCTACAGAAACAGAACAATGAAGTTCTTACTTGTAGCAGTATAGCAGGTCTGCAAACACAGTACTCAATAGATAACATAATAAACAAAGAAAATAAGTTAAATAAATTAAAAGAAGGAATATCAGTGCAAAACAAAACAAAAGGCCAAACGTACCAGTGCTTGCAGTTTGAAGTTTAGTTGGAGTTTGTAGTGTTTCACAGCTTGATGGTTGTTGGGGAGAAGCTGTTCCTTAACCTGGACATCACTGTTTTCTGACTTCTATACCTTCTTCTTGATGGCAGGAATGAAATGAGAACATGACCAGGGAGATGATGCCTTCTTAGGGCAGCCTCTCCTTTGACAGTTGATATTAGATGACAAACAGCAACGGGCCCAGCTCCGAACCCTAAGGCACACCATTAGTCACAGGCCTCCAGTCCGAGAAGCAACCTTCCACCATCACCTTCTGTTTCATTCCATGGAGCCAATTTTCTATCCATTTTCTCCTATCTCTCCTTGGATCCCATGTGATCTAACCTTCCAGAGCTGCCTGCCATGTGGAACCTTGTTGCCCGGCATACGTGTCGGAAGGAACTGCAGATGCTGGTTTAAATCATAGACACAAAAAGCTGGAGTAACTCAGCGGGACAGGCAGCATCTCTGGAGTGAAGGAGACCTTGGCGTTTCGGGTCAAGACCCTTCTTCAGACATAGCCTGGCATATGTGTTTCGGTTTAAGGTGAGGTGGGAAAGGTTTAATAGGAATCTGAGGGGTGATTTTTTTTACACAAAGGATGGTGGGTGTATGGAATGAGCTGCCGGAGGAGGTAGTTGAGACTGGGACTATCGCAATGCTTAAGAAGCATTTGGACAGGTACATGGATAGGATAGGTTTGGAGGGATATGAGCCAAATGCAGGCAGGTGGGACTGGTGTAGATGGGACATGTTGGTTGGTGTTGGCAGGTTTGGCCACAGTATGGTCTCTGTATGGCTCTATGCCTCTGTGAACGCCGCATATTGCCAGCAAAATATACACTGGAATTTAGAAGGATGAGAGGGGATCTTATTGAAACATAAGATCCCCTCTCAAAGATTAAAGATTATTAAGGGATTGGACATGCTAGAGACAGGAAACATGTTTCCGATGTTGGGGAACATATCCAGAACCAGGGGCCACAGTTTAAGAATAAGGGGTAGGCCATTTAGAACTGAGATGAAGAAAAACTTTTTCAGTCAGAGAGTTGTGAATCTGTGCAATTCTCTACCTCAGAAGGCAGTGGAGGCCAATTCTCTGAATGCATTCAAGAGAGAGCTAGATAGAGCTCTTAAGGATAGCGGAGTCAGAGTGTATGGGGAGAAGGCAGGAACGGGGTACTGATTGAGAATGATCAGGCCATGATCACATTGAATGGCGGTGCTGGCTCGAAGGGCCGAATGGCCTCCTCTTGCACCTATTGTCTATTGTCTATTGACTAGAAAGATGATGCTGTATCCATGTATTCTTTGGAGCGAAGATAGACAAAATGCTGGAGTAACTCAGCGGGTGAGGCAGCATCTCTGGAGAAAAAAGATAGGTGACGTTTATGGTCGAGACCATTCTTTTTGGGGCTGCTGGTTAAGGAACTGGTGTGTGCTTTGGTTTTCACCTCTTGTTGCTTGTCAAGATGCGAATAGTGCAAATCGATACCAGAATTCTAACCTGATTAAAATCAGACCATCTACATTTGGGTTTGGAAAAGAATACGTTCTTTGGAATTCCAGATTTTTAACGTTTCGAAATCACACTGAAACTTCCCTTTACCCCTGTTTTCTGGAACCCTGTGAAGAAGGGTCTCGACCGAAACGTCACCCATTCCTTCTCTCCAGAGATGCTGCCTGTCCCGCTGGGTTACTCCAGCATTTTGTGCCTATCTTTGAGAGTATTATCAGCTCTGTTGGAAGAACATAAATAAACGCCACTGCTGAACAACTGGTGAACTTATTGTGTGCCGTGTGTGAGGGTTCATTTGCTTACAGCAACCACAGTCCGAATTGTTTCTTGCTTCCACTGCGACTCGTGGCATAAACCAGACACGGGACTTCAAAGCAGAAATTTGCAGGAAGCCTGTCACCCTGTAGAGTCACTGGAAATGCAACCCCAGTACTATTTAGCCGCAGAGTTTCCAGTAAACTACTGTCTACTGTTTCTGCATAATGAAAGGCAGATGCCCGAGATAGTTTAAGACTTGGATTGAACTGTGACTGATGACAACGATGCTTGTTTAGTTTAATTTAGTTCAGTTTAGTTTAGTTTAGTTTAGTGATACAGCGCTGAAACAGGCCCTTCCGCCCACCGAGTCGGCGCCGCCCAGTGATCCCCGCACACTAACACTACTCTACGCACAATAGGGACAAATTACAATTTTACCAATGCCAATTAACCTACAAACCTGTACGTCTTTGGATTTTTTTAGATTTAGAGATACAGCGCGGAAACAGGCCCTTCGGCCCACCGAGTCCGCGCCGCCCAGCGATCCCCGCACATTAACACTATCTTACACACACTAGGGACAATTTTTACATTTTACCCAGCCAATTAACCTACATGCCTGTACGTCTTTGGAGTGTGGGAGGAAACCGAAGATCTCGGTGAAAACCCACGCAGGTCACGGGGAGAACGTACAAACTCCGTACAGACGGCGCCCGTAGTCAGGATCGAACCTGGGTCTCCGGCGCTGCATTCGCTGTAAGGCAGCAACTCTACCGCTGCGCCACCGTGCCGCCCCATGGAGTGAGGGAGGAAACCGGAGCTCCTGGAGAAAACCCACACAGGTCACAGGGAGAACATTCGAACTCCGTAAAGGCGGCACCCATAGTCAGGATCGAACCCTGGTCCCTGGCTCTGCAACTCTACCGCTGCGCCACCGTGCTGCCATCACTGTTTCACTGTTTCCGTGAGAGGTCATAGAAAATAGATGCAGGAGGAGGCCATTTGGCCCTTCATTTGATTGTTGTGAACAGGAACAGGATGATACCAAAATCACAACTGTCTAACTGAGAATAGACGCAAAATGCTGGAGTAACTCAGCGGGTCAGGCAGCGTCTCTGGAGAAAAGGGATAGGTGATGTTTCTGGTTGAGACCACTCAGCAGACTGAGAGTTAAGGAGGGGGGAAACTGGAGGTATGGGAAGGTACAGACCAAAGCAGAGCCTGCATCGATGACTCAGGAAATGTGGAGCCCACAATGGTCTATTGTTGGCAGGGGACGAGGTATACAAAGTGATACAAATGGTGAAACTGAGTCTAACTGAGAACTTCATTTTTTCTTGTTAAAGAAGTACACATCCTGGCGTTGTTTTTGATTTGTTTGCTCATTCACACGGGTACATGAATTGAAGGTGTAGGGAAACTTGCATTCAATCACGTGGGTTGTCATTCCATTAGAAGCACGGGGGTGGCATGGTTGCTCAGTGGTTGAGTTGCAGCCTGACAGCGCCAAAGACCCAGGTTCGATCCTGACCACGGGTGCTGACTTGCAATTTTCTTCCTGTGATGGTGGTTTTCTCCGGGTGCTCCGGTTTCCTCCCACATTCCGAAGACGTGCAGGTTGTAGGTTAATAGGCTTTTGTAACTTGTCCCCAGTGTGCAGGATAGAATTGGTGTACGGCTGATCGTTGGTCGGCACGGACTCGATAGGCTGAAGGGCCAAATGGCCTTTTTCCACGCTGTATCTCTAAACTAAACTAAACTAAACTGAATGGACAGGATGACAGGACCTACAATCTTTTAAGATCATTTTAAGATAACTTCTTTCCTGACCAGATGTTCCAATGCCATTTATGTTTGTGTGTATGTGTGGTAATATGTGTGTGGCAATATGTGTGTCTATGTGCGTGTGTCTGTGCGTGTGTGTTTGTGCGTGTGTGTGTGTGTGTGTATATTTGTGTGTGTCTGTGCGTGTATGTGTGTGCGTGTCTGTGTGTGCATGTCTGTGTGTGTGTGTCTGTGTGTGTGTGAGTGTGAGTGTATGTGTGTGTGTGTATGTGCGTGTGTGTGTACGTATGTGGCTGTGTGTCTGTGGGTGTGTATGTATGTGGGTGTGTTTGTGTGTGTGTGTGTGTGTGTCTGTGCATGTGTGTGTGTATGTATGTGGCTGTGTGTCTGTGTGTGTGGGTGTGTATGTATGTGGGTGTGTTTGTATGTGTGTGTCTGTGCATGTGTGTGGGTCAGTGGGTGTGTCTGCGTGTGTGTGCGTGTTTATGTGTGTCTGTGTGTGTGTGTGTCAGTGTGTGTGTATCTGCGTGTGTGTGCGTATTTATGTGTGTTTGTGTGTGCATGTGTGTGTGTGTGGGTGTCAGTGTGTGTGTGTGTGTGCGCGCGTGTGTGTGTGTGTCAGTGTGTGTGTGTGTGTGTGTGTGTGTGTGTGTGTGCACGTGTGTGTGTGTGTCAGTGTGTGTGTCAGTGTGTGTGTGTCAGTGTGTGTGCGCATGTGTGTGTGTGTGTGTGTGACGTATTGCACTAAAATTACACATCAAATTCACGTGACACTCCTCTGAGGATTTATTACTCTAAATTTGAAATCTAAGAATGTAGTCAAACATCTTGCAAACTGGAACAAATGACTGAATAGAATGACAAATGATGAAACCCATTCAGTGAAATGAAAGAATATATACATAAATTAAATAAAACAAATGATTTATTGGGCAGAGTCAGGCACCACCTTGGTGTAGATTCGTGAATAATGGTGTTTGATTTATTCATTTATGGAATGTTGATGACACTGATATTTCATGGCTGTCATGGGTTTAACTTGAGAAGATTTTGGGCGGCATGGTGGCGTAACGATAGAGCTGCTGCTTTACAGCGCCAGAGACCCAGGTTCAATCCTGACTATGGGTGCTTGTCTATGCGGAGTTTGTACGTTCTCCCTGTGACCACGTGGGGTTTCTCCAAGATCTTCAGTGTCCTCCCACACTCCCAAGACGTATAGGTTTGAAGGTTAATTGTCTTGGTACATTAAAATTGTCCCTTGTGTGTGTAGGGAAGTGTTAATGTGTGGGGATTGCTGGTCGGTGTGGACTTGATAGAGCTCTTAAGGATAGCGGAGTCAGGGGGTATGGGGAGAAGGCAGGAACGGGGTACTGATAACAGTATAACAGTATAACAGTATAACCAAACTTTATTGTCATTCGGTATAAATACCGAACGAAATTTCAGCAGTCACAAGACACAGCAAAAAAGAAAAGAACACAGGACACCCGACCCCAACACAAACATCCATCACAGTGACTCCAAACACCCCCTCACTGTGATGGAGGCAACAAAACTTCCCCTCTCTTCCCCCCGCACCCACGGACAGGCAGCTCGACCCCTACCGAGAAAAACGACATGCACAGCCCCCGCAAGGGGATGGAAGGCCCCGCGGCCGAGCTGCCCCGGGCACCGAAACATCCCGCGGCCGCACCGGGCGATGTTAAGTCCAGCGGCCGAGCCGCCCCGGGCACCGAAATGTCCCGCGGCTGCACCGGGCGATGTTAAGTCCAGCGGCCGAGCCGCACCGGGCACCGAAACGACCCGCGGCCGAGCCGCGCTGGCGATGTTAAGTCCAGCGGCCAAGCCGCGCCGGGCACTGAAACGTCCCGCGGCTGAGCCGCACCGGGCACTGAAACGTCCCGCGGCCGAGCCGCACCGGGCACTGAAACGTCCCGCGGCCGAGCCGCACCAGGCACTGAAACGTACCGGGCACTGAAACGTCCCGCGGCCGAGCCGCACCGAGCACTGAAACGTCCCGCGGCCGAGCCGCACCGGCGATGTTAAGTCCCGCAGCCGAGCCGCGCCGGGCGATGGAAGGCCCCGCGGCCGCGCCGGGCTCTGAACCGTTCCGCGGCTGAGCCGCACCGGGCGATGGAAGGCCCCGCGGCCGAGCCGCACCGAGCGCTGAACCGCCCCGCGGCCGAGCCGCGCCGGGCACTGTTAGGTCCCGCGGCCGAGCCGCGCCGGCGATGTTAAGTCCAGCGGCCGAGCCGTACCGGGCGATGGAAGGCCCCGCGGGCGAGCTGCGCCCCGGGGAAGAGACCTAATAAAAGAAAGGTTTCCCCCGCCCCACCCCACCCCCCACACACCCCCACACCCCCCCCCCCCACACATACACAGCCAAAAACAGAAACAAAAACCATCCCAACACCGACACAAACAAAAAAAAGAAAGAAAGACAAACAGACTGCCAGAGAGCCGCAGCCGTTAGGTGCAGCCAACTCCTCCTGAGAATGATCAGCCATGATCACATTGAATGGCGGTGCTGGCTCGAAGGGCCGAATGGCCTCCTCCTGCACCTATTGTCTATTGTCTATTGACTCGGTGGGCCAAAGAGCCTATTTCTGCACAGTATCTCCAAACTAATCTAAACTAAATATGGCAGTGAGTCACCTTTTTAAACTGTTGCAGTCTGTGTGGTAGGGGAGATTCCACTGTGCTGCTTGGCATTGAGTTTCAAAGGTATTGTCCTAACAACTGTGAAGGATGCTGATATGCTTTCAATTCAGCTTGGTTTAGTTTAGTTAGTTTAGAGATAGAGTGCAGAAACAGGCCCTTCGGCCCACTGAGCCTGCACCGACCAGCGATCCCCGCACATTAACACTATCCTACACTAGGGCCAATTTTTACATTGACACCAAGCCAATTAACCTACAAACCTGTACGTCTTTGGAGTGTGGGAAGAAACCAAAGTTCTCGGAGAAAACCCACGCAGGTCACGGGGAGAATGTACAAATTCCATACAGACAGCGCCCGTAGTCAGGATCGAACCCAACATCGGGAACATTTTTCCTGCATCTAACCTGTCCAATCCCGTAAGAATTTTCTATGTTAATCCCTTAAAAAATATATATTTTATGTCAGCAAACACACATGATCCCGGCTCCAGACAAGAGTAACAAGTCCAGCCAAAGCAAGGCAGACAGTCCCTGACACACACAGTACGTCTGCTCATTGTACGCATGATAGTCTGGAAGAGGTGCCATATCTTGACGCAATCCAGGGTAAAGTCCACGATGTGCTTTCGACCAGAGGCTTGTAGTCACGGAGTAAGGAATGGGCCATTTACCACTAACATGAGGAGATATTTTACTCACTCAGAAGGATGAAAATCTTTGGAATCTTTAGTTCGGAAGAGTGAGACCATTTGGCCCAAAGTCTACAATCTTGGCGGGTCTATCATCTTTCCCTCTCAACCCCATTCTCCTGCTTTCTTCCCATAACCCCTGACTGTAACTAAACAAATAAGATAGATCTGGCTCTGCGTTCCTCATCTCCACACTCTTACTAATCAAACTTTACCTTAGAGGACTGTAAATTCTCATTCATTGAGAACGTTCAAGACTTAAATCAAATGATTTCTGAACACTAAGGGTACAATTTTGAGGTAGAGAATCTGCAGTGGTCGCATTGAAAAACGGAACAGGCTCGATGGGCTGAAAGGCCCACTCCTGCTTCTATTTTGCACGCCTTTGTCTAAGCTCCTCAGTGACCTCCAAGGATCTGGTGAATATATTGAACTGTGCAGAGGGCGGATTTAAAAAAAATCCACAGGTTCAATATCCAGGGAATGGCTTATTGATCAGTGTTGAGCTACAGCGGGGATGAAGTGGAAAGAACAGGCAGTGGGAAAGCACATACTGTCTGGCAATCAATGGATTCACATTCAGGCAGTTTCTAAAATAGGCAACCCATCTGTGCGCGTGTTGCAAGTGAAAATCTGCTCCGTTCCTTGCGTTTCTAGTTCTGGTTTCAGAGATACAGTGCACACACAGCAGCCCACCGAGTCCTTCGGCCCACCGAGTCCATGCGAACCAGCGCTCCCCAGACACAAGCACGATCCCACACACCAGGGACAATTTTTACAATTTTACCAAAGCCAAATTAACCTACAAACCCGTACGTCTTTGGAGTGCAGGAGGAAACTGGAGCACCAGGGGAAAACCCACGCAGTCACGGGGAGAACGTACAAACTCCATAAAGACAGCACCCATAGTCAGGATCGAGCCCTCTGATGCTGTAAGGCAGCAACTCTACTGCTGCGCCACCATGCCAACATTTTTTTGTTTGGTTCTGACATAATCCAAACTATAACACCATTTCCCTTCATATTCCTGTATATAATTCTGCACCAATTCCATATGACTATTCTTCAGTGAGGTACAGCACATAAAATGCTTCCTCTGTCCGTTAAGTCTTCGATTCAGAACGATTCTTGAATGAAATCCACCTTGGGGGCAATGTTAAAGTTCGGTCCACAGCCAGTTTTCATTCTTTACCAATGTTTCACTGCCTTTTGGACTCGACGATCCATTGATTCAAGTTAACAGAGGAATATTTGAAACAGGATGACGTTGACCAAAATTTGCCAGGCGGCTGTTTATAATCAGAGACAGGAGTCGTTAATAAAACAAAACCCGAAAATCATGTTTCAAACGTGGAGATGTCATCTCGGAAAGCAATTAACCCCAAGACAGACAAGATGAGGAGTGGAACAAAGGCTTTGGGGTATGTATGAGTAATCATTAACCCCTTTGTCACCTAGTGTAACAGGATGTTTTGACATTGTAAACAGATGACCTCATGAAAAGAGATAACTTGGGAAATGTGGCCCATAGAAAAGACAGTAATAAAGTGACTAATTGTGGATTTAAGTCATTGAATGGGAAAAATCGTTCCTAGATTGTTCCTTTAGGAGTCATAAACATGCATTAACTCAAGAGCTTGAGAATATCAGTTTCTAGCTGTGCTAACATGCTAACAAAAGGCAGTAAATGCATTGTGGCATTTTGCCACCAATCCTCAAAGTCTATATTTGGATTTTTTTTTTTAAAAGGTTAATAAAATGGAGGGATCAAACTTCTGTGAAATCAATGACAATGGATATTTCCCCCCCCAGCTGTGACACATTGGTTTATAGGTGTCACTTCAGTCATCAACAAAATACAGCAGACGCAAGGAATTGCAGATGCTGGAATCTTGAGTACAACGCAAAGTGTCGGAGTAACTCAGCGGGTCAGGCAGCAACTCGCGAGGACAGGAATAGGTTATGTTTTCGGGACGGGACCCTTCTTCAGAAAGCATACAATGGTTCAATGGTTCTTTATTATCACATGTAGAGAATCCTGGAATCATAGTCACCGAGTGATACACCGTGGAAACAGGCCCTTCAGCCCAACCTGCCCACACCGGCAACATGCTCCAGCTACACTCGTCCCACCTGCCTGCGCTTGGTCCATATCCCTCCACACCTGTCCTGTCTAACTGTATCTTAAACGTTGCGATAGTCCCAGCCTCAACTACCTCATCTGGCAGCTCATTCCATACACCCACCACCCTTTGTGTGAAAAAGTCACCCCTCAGATTCCCATGAAATCTTTTCGCCTTCATTTTAAAACAGATGTCCTCTTGTCCTCGATTCACCGACTCTGGGCAAGAGACTCTGTGCATCTACCCGCCTTATTCCTCTCATGATTTTATACACCTCTATAAGATCAATAGACAATAGATAACACAATAATACAGCGGGTAGTCCATAGAGCTCAGAGGACCATCGGAACACAGCTACCAGCCTTGGAGGGCATCTACAACACACGATGACTCAGAAAAGCCACCAGCATCCACAAAGACTCTTCACACCCCTGCAACAGCCTGTTCGAACTTCTACCATCGGGCAGACGATACAAGACCTTCTACGCCCGCACCTCCAGACTCAGGAACAGCTTCATCCCCAGGGGCCATAGCTGCTATGAACCGGTCCTGCTAAGCCGGATGGTCACATCACACAATGAACCGGCACAGATCTATTTACACTTTATTCTGTTTTAAAACTGTTCTAAATTGTTTCATTGGGTTGTTTAAATTAATACTGACTAGCTAATTAATTTATTGCATCGCATGGGAGGTGCATTCCCAATCTCGTTGTACCCCTGTACAATGACAATAAAGATATATTGTATTGTATTGTATTGTAATAGACAATAGACAATAGGTGCAGGAGGAGGCCATTCGGCCCTTCGAGCCAGCACCGCTATTCAATGTGATCATGGCTGATCATTCGCAATCAGTACACAGTTCCTGCCTTCTCCCCATACCCCCTGACTCCACTTTCATTAAGAGCCCTCTGTAGCTCTCTCTTGAAAGCATCCAGAGAATTGGCCTCCACTGCCTTTTGAGGCAGAGAATTCCACAGATTCATAACTCCCCTCATCCTCCTGTGCTCCAAGGAATAGAATCTCGGCCTACTCAACCTCTCCCCATAACTCAGACTCTCCCGTCCTGCCAACATCCTCGTAAATCTTATCTGTACCCTTTCCAGCTTGAGGGACTGTGACATACATTTTTTTTTTGCATACAGTTCAGTGAAGTATTACTGTATATGAGCACAATCCTCAATTAAGCTCAAAGTGTATAGAAATAGTTGACTGCAACCATATACAAGAGTTGCCAGGTTTTGGTGCCATTTTCAAAGACAATGCAGAAAGACAAACCAAAGTACCTCACAGTGGCCGATCAGATTGCAAGAGGTGATGAAAAATTGATCATAATGAGAGTGACATTTTGTTTAGACACAAGGAACTGCAGATTCTGGTTTACAACAAAAAAAAACACGCACAAAGTGTTGGAGTAACTCAGCGGGTCAGGCAGCATAACTGGTCAACGTGGTGGCATTTCGGGTCGGGACCTTTCTTCAGACTGATTGTGATGGAGAAAGCTGGAAGAGAGGAGGGGAGGACAAAACCTGGCGAGTGATAGGTGGATAGAGGTGAGGAGTGGTTTTTGCTAGGCAGGCTTTATCTTTGACCTATGTCCAATCCTCAGCCTATGAAAACACCCCCCTTCACCTGTCACTTGCCAGGCTTTGTCCTGTCCCCTCATTTCTTCCAGTTTTATACCCCCACCCCCTCTTACCACAATCAATCTGAAGAAGGGTCCCAATCTGAAACGTCACCTGTCCATGCTCTCCAAGGATGCTGCCTAACCTGATGAGTTACTCCAGCACTTTGTGCTTTTTGGTTGTAAGAAAGTAACAGTTCATGAACAGGTGGAGTGGGACTGCAGGCTGCTGTGCCTCCTGACACCCATGGCAACAAGAGGAGGGCATGGTCTGGATGGTGGGGTCCTTAATGGTAGATGCCACCTTCTTGAGGCAGCACCACATGCCAACCCTTTCGATAGTGGAGAGGGATTAAAATTAAAAATTGGCAGAAATTCACAGCAGGTTAGGCAGCACCCGTGGAGATGGAAGTGGAGATAATATTTTGAAGTAATGACCCTCCCTTGGAATCTATGGTTTGGTTTACAATTTAGTTTATTGTCACGTGTACCGAGCGAGGTACAGTGAAAAGCTTTTTGCTGCGTGCCATCCAGTCAGCGGAAAGACAGTACATGATTACAATCGATCTATTTACAGTGTATCACAAAATGCTGGAGTAACTCAGCGGGTCAGGCAGCATCTCTGGAGAGGAGGAATGAGTGACGTTTCGGGTCAAGACCCTCCTTCAGACTATACCAGCATCTGCAGCTATTTTCCTACACTATCTATTTACAGTGTATAGATACATAAGGGAATAATGTATTGTGCAAGAAGAAGCCATCAGTCCGATCAAGGATAGTCCGAGGGTCACCAATGAGGTGGATAGTAATTCAGCCATCTTTAGATCTTTGAGCATCATAGTGGCAGCACATTTTTAGACTGGAACAGTTTATTCACAGCTGTTATCAGGCATTGGTCAAGAATAAGAAGGACGCATGGGACCAGCTGGGTCCAAGAGCATCCCAGGAGGAGTTTTGGAAACTAAAAAAGGAAATCAGAAGGGCAAAAAGAAGGAATGGCGACGTTTCAGGTCTTCAGACAAAATATAAAATCTTTAAATTCATCCATTTCAAACTAAAGCGAGAATTGGACGTAATGAACAATACTAATGTACAAAAAAACATGAAAAAGACAACATTGGCACGGAGGCTAAATTGATGAAGCTGGAATGAAAATGGGTAACTAAATCATTAAATTGGAGTGAAATAGCTGACTAAGATGTGACTGACTGCCGGCAGATCATTCACTTTTAACAAAGTATAGAGTAATTTATTTCCAACTGTATCTAATTATGTTAGGCCCCAGGCTTAAATTAATTAACTGAGATCTTTGCTGATAGCGAACTATGCTCCCTAATCACATTGGGCAGAAGCGGAATCTG
Source organism: Rhinoraja longicauda (assembly GCF_053455715.1). NCBI lineage: Eukaryota > Metazoa > Chordata > Chondrichthyes > Rajiformes > Arhynchobatidae > Rhinoraja > Rhinoraja longicauda. The sequence continues at coordinate 88,908,909 of NC_135955.1, forward strand.
TTTTCTGTTTAACTCTTATAGGTTTAACACCTTCGGTTTGTAGAGTAGCTCTGCCTGATGTGAGATGCAGTTGTGAGGGGTCTATTAAAATTAATCTCCTACATCTTTTCAAGGCTGATTTTCCAATCAGTAACCTAATTACCACACTCTCTGCATATCAAAGGCAGATGCTGGGTGGGTGAGCAGTGAAAATTGCCCAGATTACTTAACTCTCAAAAAGCCAAGGGGAATCTGACTGAATGTAACTAAAGCCTCAATGTTGAGGATGTGTTCCCGGGAAAGAGTGCCGATGTTAGAAACAAAGAACGGCACATGCTGGTTAATACCCACACAAAGGACACAAAGTGCCGGAGTAACTCAGTGGATATACCAGTGGATATATTTAAGGCAGAGATTGATAGATTTTTGATTAGTACGGGTGTTAGAGGTTGTGGGGAGAAGGCAGGAGAATGGGGTTCTGAGGGAAAGATAGATCAGCCATGATTGAATGGTGGAGTAGCTTTGATGGGCCGAATGGCCTAATTCTGCTCCTATCACTTACAAATTTATGAACTCAGCAGGTCAGGCAGCATCTCTGGAGAACATGATAGGTGGTGTTTCAGGAAGAAGTGAGAAGGCCCGAAACGTTACCTATCCGTGTTCTCCACAAATGCTGCCCAACCTTCTGAGTTACTCCAGTACTTTGTATCTTCAAGTGCTGACATTGGTTCAATTGTGAATTTGAGGATTTTGTAGATTTATTTTTCAGTGCCTGCTGCAGGTGGTCCAATTTTGTGGCCAAGTTTGCGGATGATATGAGGATAGTCATAGAGTCATACAGTGTGGAAACAGGCCCTTTGGCCCAACTTGCCCTTGCTGACCAACATGTCCAATCTACACTAGTCCCAACACCCTGTTTTGAATGAATGAATGAATGAATGAATAAGTTTATTGGCCAAGTATGTGCATATACAAGGAATGTGTCTTGGCGCTCCGCTCACAAATGACAACACAAACATACAGTTAACAATTAAGAATAAAGCATAAACATATCAAAACAATAAGGATACAACATTACTTTCTAAACATGTGGGTGAAAATAAACCAGAGCAAAAAAGAGACCACAGACCTTGGTTATTGAGTAGAACTATCACTCGTGGGGAAAGAAAGCTGTTTTTATGTCTGGCTGTGGCTGCTTTGACCGTTCGGAGTCGCCTTCCAGAGGGAAGTGCCTCAAAGAGTTTGTGGCCAGGGTAAGAGGGATCAGAGATAATCTTGCCCGTTAGCTTCCTGGCCCTTGCAGTGTACAGGAAGTAAGAATAGAAAGGCAGATTATTATCTGAATGGTGTCAAGTTAGGAAGAGGGGATGTTCAACAAGATCTGGGTGTCCTAGTGCATCAGTCACTGAAAGGAAGCATGCAGGTACAGCAGGCAGTGAAGAAAGCCAATGGAATGTTGGCCTTCATAACAAGAAGAGTTGAGTATAGGAGCAAAGAGGTCCTTCTACAGTTGTACCGGGCCCTGGTGAGACCGCACCTGGAGTACTGTGTGCAGTTTTGGTCTCCAAATTTGAGGAAGGATATTCTTGCTATTGAGGGCGTGCAGCGTAGGTTCACTAGGTTAATTCCCGGAATGGCGGGACTGTCGTATGTTGAAAGGCTGGAGCAATTAGGCTTGTATACACTGGAATTTAGAAGGATGAGGGGGGATCTTATTGAAACATATAAGATAATTAGGGGATTGGACACATTAGAGGCAGGAAACATGTTCCCAATGTTGGGGGAGTCCAGAACAAGGGGCCACAGTTTAAGAATAAGGGGTAGGCCATTTAGAACGGAGATGAGGAAGAACTTTTTCAGTCAGAGAGTGGTGAAGGTGTGGAATTCTCTGCCTCAGAAGGCAGTGGAGGCCAGTTCGTTGGATGCTTTCAAGAGAGAGCTGGATAGAGCTCTTAAGGATAGCGGAGTGAGGGGGTATGGGGAGAAGGCAGGAACGGGGTACTGATTAAGAGTGATCAGCCATGATCGCATTGAATGGCGGTGCTGGCTCGAAGGGCTGAATGGCCTACTCCTGCACCTATTGTCTATTGTCTATTGTCTACAGTTCGTCAATAGGGGGAAGGTTGCAGCCAACAACATTCTCAGCTGTGCGAACGATCCGTTGCAGCCTCCGGATGTCGTGCTTGGTGGCTGAGCCAAACAAGACCCATTTACCCCCATATCCCTCTAAACCTGTCCTATCCAGGTATAGGAGGAGAAGCAGGTCGTGTTGTGGAAGCAGAGAGTCTGCAGAAGGACTTGGACAGGTTTGAAGAGTGGGCAGAGAAGTGGCCTATGGAATACAGCATTAGTACAACACACAGTCATGCACTTTCTAATTGGGGAGAGGATTCAGAAATCCGAGTTGCAAAGGGACTCAAGAGTGCTTCCTTACTGCCGACTCAACTTACAAATTATCCTTCACAAAAGGTTCATTTGCAAGTTGAGTCAGCAGCAAGGAAGGCAAATGCAATGTTAGCATTCATTTCGAGAGGACTGGAATATAAAAGCTAGGATGTAATGCTGAGGCTTTGTCAGGCACTTGTGAGGCCACATATAGAATATTATCAGTTTTGGGCCCCATATCTGAGGAAGAATCTGCTGACATTGGAGAGGGTCCAGGGAAAGTTTACGAGATTGATCCTGGGGATGATTGGGCTGATATATGAGGAGTGTTTGAAGTCTCTGGGCCTGTACTCACTGGAGTTTAGAAGGATGAGGGGGGATCTCATTGAAACCAACCTAATAATGAAAAGCCTAGAAAAAGTGAATGTGGAGAGGATGTTTCCAATAGTGGGAGAGTCTAGGATCAGATGGCACAGCTTCAGAATAAAAGGATTCTTGCCTTTAAAATGGGGATGAGGAGGAATTTCTTAAGCCAGAGGGTGGTGAATCTGTGGAATTCATTGCCACAGGCGGCTGTGGAGGCCAAGTCAATGGGTATGTTTAAAGTGCGTATTGATAGATTGTTGATTAGCAAGGGCATCAAAGGTTACCGGGAGAAGGCGGGAGAATGGGGCTGAGAGGGAAAGTTGATCATCCATGATTGAATGGTGGGGCAGACTCGATGGGCCGAATGGCCTAATTTTGTTCCTTTGTCATGGCCTTAGGTCGCAGATGAATATAGGGCAAGAATTACTTCTCACTCAACCAGGTTTAAATACCCTACTAAACCGACCAAAGGCTTTGCTGCCACATTAAATGGACATTTCTGAAGAAAGGCTGGAGCGATTGGGCTTGTATACACTGGAATTTAGATGGATGAGGGGGGATCTTATTGAAACATATGATAATTAGGGGATTGGACACATTAGAGGCAGGAAACATGTTCCCAATGTTGGGGGAGTCCAGAACAAGGGGCCACAGTTTAAGAATAAGGGGTAGGCCATTTAGAACGGAGATGAGGAAGAACTTTTTCAGTCAGAGAGTGGTGAAGGTGTGGAATTCTCTGCCTCAGAAGGCAGTGGAGGCCAGTTCGTTGGATGCTTTCAAGAGAGAGCTGGATAGAGCTCTTAAGGATAGCGGAGTGAGGGGGTATGGAGAGAAGGCAGGAACGGGGTACTGATTGAGAGTGATCAGCCACGATCGCATTGAATGGCGGTGCTGGCTCGAAGGGCCGAATGGCCTACTCCTGCACCTATTGTCTATTGTCTATAAAGGAGATGAGGAGGAATTTCTTCAGTCAGAGGGTGGTGAATCTGTAGAATTAATTGCCGCAGAAGGCCGTGGAGGCCAAGTCAATGGAGTATAAGAAAATAACTGCAGCTGCTGGTACAAATCGAAGGTATTTATTCACAAAGTGCTTTAGTAACTCAGCAGGTCGGGCAGCATCTCGGGAGAGAAGAACGGGTCTCGACCCGAAACGTCACCCATTCCTTCTCTCCCGAGATGCTGCCCGACCTGCTGAGTTGCTCCAGCACTTTGTGAATAAATACCAAGTCAATGGATATTTTGAAGGCAGAGATGGAGAGATTCTGGATTAGTATGGGTGTCAGGAATCCCATCAAGTGTACACCGCCATTCAATCATGGCTGATCTACCTTTCCCTCTCAACCACATTCTGCTGCTTTCCCCGCCATAACCCCTAACACCCATACTAAGCAGGAATCTGTCAATCTCCACCTTAGAAATATCCATTGACGTCCTCCACAGCCGTCTGTGGCAATTAAGCTCAGGGGTGACCGCGCTTTTGCGGTTGCAGCTCCTAGACTGTGGAACAGCATCCCTCTCCCCATCAGAACTGCCCCCTCCATCGACTCCTTTAAGTCCTGGCTCAAAACCTACTTCTATTCCCTAGCGTTTGAGGCCCTCTGAGGGGGCGCTGTAAACTGTTTATGTATGTGTTGTTAGGTTTGTGTGCTATTGTACATTATTTTTTTAGTACCTGGACTGATGTACAGCACTTTGGTCAACGTGGGTTGTTTTTAAGAAGATAACTGCAGATGCTGGTACAAATCGAAGGTTTTTATTCACAAAATGCTGGAGTAACTCAGCAGGTCAGGCAGCATCTCGGGAGAGAAGGAATGGGTGACGTTTCGGGTCGAGACCCTTCTTCAGACTGAAGTGGGTTGTGTTTAAATGTGGGTTCAGAGTGGGTTGTGTTTAAATGTGCTACACAAATAAAATTGACTTGACTTGACTTGACTTGAATGAACTCCACAGATTCACCACCTGTTTTTAGACCCTAGTTTGGAGATGCAGAGTGGAAACAGATCCTTCAGCCCACAGAGTTAACTCCAACCATGACCACATGTACGCTAGTTCTATCCTACACACTGGGGCCAATTTACTTAAGACAAATAACCTACAAACCTGCGTGTCTTTGGGATGTGGGAGGAAACCGGAGCACCCGGAGAAAACCCACGGAGGTCACAGGAAGAATGTACAACCTCGTACAGACAGCACCTGAAATCAGGATCGAACCCGGGTTTCTGGGGCTGTCAGGCAGCAACTCTACCGCTGCGCCACCGTGCCGTCCCGGGGGCACTAAGCCACTGTAATGCTCCTGCAACAACCCTGTTGTGTTCAGCTGACTCAGCACAGATCAAGCATCCGATGCGATCCCATATATTAATGAACTCACGGAGCTGCCAGGGAGCACTTACGCCTTCACTTTGCAGCCTCAAACGTCTTGGTGTCCCTACAGCCCCGACCAGCCAAAGACAGACACAAAAAGCTGGATGTGACTCAGCGGGACAGGCAGCATCTTTGGAGAGAAGGAATGGGTGATGTTTCGGGTCCAGACTATTCTTCAGAGTCCGTAGAAGGGTCTCGACCCGAAACGTCACCCGTTCAGTCTGAAGAAGGGTCTTGATCCAAAATGCCACCCATTCCTTCCCTCCAGAGATGCTGCCTGTCCCGCTGAGTTACTCCAGCATTTTGTATCTATCTTCGGTTTAAACCAGCATCTGCAGTTCCTACCTACACAATGGCATCAGCCAGTTGGCACCTATTCTCTGCAGATTAATCAGAGACCGAACATTGTTAGGCAAGTGTAAAAGCCTGACTTTCACACTAGAGGCTGAGAACAAAGGAGCCTCAGTCCACTTGTGGTAGGTAGCTTTTGCTGCTTGAGCTACGAGAGGTATGATTAATCTGCCAGGAACATTTTCTAATGGCAGGCTTTCTAGACCCATGAAAAATGAGAGCACTGTGCTGGGGTCAGCAATTTAAACAGCACAATTAGCCAAAAGCCATCACTTGCTGACACCAGCATTAAAACAATATCAAAACAAAATGTTAACTAAATCAAAGCAGCAAATGTTCTACAATAGACAATAGGCGCAGGAGTAGGCCATTCGGCCCTTCGAGCCAGCACCGCCATTCAATGTGATCATGGCTGATCATTCTCAATCAGTACCCCGTTCCTGCCCTCTCCCCATACCCCCTGACTCCGCTATCATTAAGAGCTCTATCTAAAGGGCCTGTCCCAGTTACGTAATTTTTAAGGTGACTGCCGGCGACTTGTCAAAGTCATAGCAGATCGGCAAAATTTTCTTTTACCCTACGACAATGACCACAACAAGGCCGAGTCAGGTCGATACAAGTTACTTTTTTTGTGAAACTAGCACCTGGCTAAGAGATTACACCGTCTTCGGAAACATCGCGAAATTTCTCACGCTTACCTGACCGTCAAACTGTCGCCTCCAATCTACCCGTCAAATGTCCTGACGGTAAATAAATTGGTGAAACAAAACTATCTTCTGACATCTTCAAATGCCTTTTCTTAATTTAATCTTACGTGCTTCTAAATGCATCTGCGACAACCTAGCAATCCTGGGCCCGCAATAAGTTACGATACCTGGCGACAAGCCAGCTGTCGCCGAGAAATGTCCATCTGGAAAAAATTTCCGCAACGCGCCAAGATCCGCTACGATTCATTGAAGACTCCTCACGATCATGCCCGCGACACCCCGGCGAACGTTCGTCGACAGCCGAGTCGCCGGCAGTCGCCTTAAAATCACCTAAGTGGGACAGGCCCCTTACTCTCTCTTGATAGCATCCAGAGAATTGGCCTCCACTGCCTTCTGAGGCAGAGAATTCCACAGATTCACAACTCTCTGAGTGAAAAGGTTTTTCCTCATCTCCGTTCTAAATGGCCTACCCCTTATTCTTAAACTGTGACCCAATACCTCGCCAATGATCCTGTATACACAATAATACTGGTCTAATACAAGGCCAATGTTAAATTACTTGGGCTTCTGAACGGTCCATCCATAAGCAATGTTGCTGCCCGATTCACCGCCACCCCATTGCGGACATTGGACTTTATCTCTAGTACTGTGGTGAGAACTATAATCTTGAGAACTATATTCTGCACTCTGTATCTTATCATTTGCTCCATCTAGTTTATTTGAGTTTGACTTAATTGTATTTACGTATAGCATTATTTGTTCTGATTAGATAACATTTCAAACAAAGCTTTTCACTGTACCTTGGTGCACATGATAATAATAATCCTGAACTTAAAACTAAATAACTTATCACCCTTTTAATGAATTCACTTTAATTTCTTTTCTAAGGCCATCCATTTGGTTGAAGGAAACATGCTTGACGCTGAAGATAGACACAAAAAGCTGGAGCAACTCAGCGGGACAGGCAGCATCTTTGCAGAGAAGGAATGGGTGACGTTTCGAGGTCGAGACCCTTCTTCAGACCCTGAGTTCCTCCCTGATTGTGGTTCAGGTGTTGTTGTACATTAGTTTAGTTTAGAAATACAGCATGGGAACAGGCCCTTCCGCCCACCGTTTCCGTGCCAACCAGCGATCCCCGCACATTAACACTATCCCACACACACTAGGGGCAATTTACAATTTTACCAAGCCAATTAGCCTACAACCCTGCACGGCTTTGCAGTGTGGGAGGGAACCAGAGCACCTGGAGAAAACCCACGCAGGTCACGGGGAGAACGTACAAACTCCGTATTGACAGCAGCCATAGTCAGGATCAAACCCGGGTCTCTGGCGCTGTAAGGCAACAAATCTACTGCTGCACCACTGTACAGAGAATTCCACAGATTCACAACTCTCTGAGTGAAAACGTTTTTCCTCATCTCCGTTCTAAATGGCCTACCCCGCCAATACCTCGCCAATGATCCTGTATACACAATAATACTGGTCTAATACAAGGCCTGCCTGCCTGCTCTGCCTGCTCGCCCCATTATTTTCAGTGGACATCTGTATGCTCCCAACATAACATCTGAAAATCCTGAGTCCCACTCTGAACGCTCCTTTTAGAACATAGAACAGCACAGCACAGAAACAGGCCATTCGGCCCACCAGATCTGCGCCAGACATGATGCTAAGTTAAACTAATCCCCCACTCTCTGCACTTGATCCATATCCCTCCATTCCCTGCGTATTGATGTGCCCATCCAAAAGCCTCTGAAATACCTCCACCATCACTCCCGACAATCTTGTGTTAATAGTGTCTATTAATCTCCACATTGACCATATGCAATGACTTCTGTGATAGAAGATTGCAGTAAATCACACTCCTCTTAGAGCCATAGAGTCATAGAGGGATACAGTGTGGAAATAGACCCTTCGGTCCAACTCGCCCACACCGGCCAACAATGTCCCAGCTACACCAGTCCCACTTGCCTGCGCTTGGTCCATATCCCTCCAAACCTGCCCTATCCATGTACCTGTCTAACTGTTTCTTTAATGATGGGATAGTCCCAGCCTTAACTACCTCCTCTGGCAGCTTATTCCATACACCCTCCACCCTGTGTGTGAAAAAGTTACCTCTCAGATTCCTATTAAATCTTTTCCCCTTCACCTTGAACCTATGTCCTCTGGTCCTCGATTCCCCTACTCTGGGCAAAAGACCTGATCTATTCCTCTCATGATCTTATACACCTCTATAAGATCACCCCTTATCCTCCTGCGCTCCATGGAATAGATACCCAGCCTACTCAACCTCTCCCTATAGCTCACACCCTCTAGTCCTGGCAACATCCTCATAAATCTTTTCTGAACCCTTTCAAGCTTGACAATATTTTTCTTATAAAATAGTGCCCAGAACTGAACACAGTATTCTCAATGTGGTCTCACCAACGTCTTATACAACTGCAATATGACCTCCCAACTTCTATACTCAATACTCTGACTGACGAAAGCCAAAGTGCCAAAAGCCTTTTTGACCACCTTATCTACCTGCGACTCGACCTTCAAGGAACCATGCACCTGTACTCCTAGATCCCTCTGCTCTACAACACTACCCAGAGGCCGACCATTTACTGTGATGGTCCTGCCCTCGTTCAACGTCCCAAAATGCAACCTCACACTTCTCTGTATTAAATTCCATCAACCATTCCTCCGCCCATCTGCTGCAGATCCTGCTGCAAACATTCACAACCATCTTCACAATCTGCAAATCCACTAACTTTTGTATCATCAGCAAACTTGCTAATCTTGCCCTGTATGTTCTCATCCAAATCATTGATGTAGATGACAAACAGTAACGGGCCCAGCACCGAACCCTGAGGCACACCACTAGTCACAGGCCTCCAGTCTGAGAAGCAACCTTCCACCATCACCCTCTGCTTCCTTCCATGGAGCCAATTAGCTCTCTATTCAGCTATCTCTCCTAGGATCCCATGTGATCTAACCTTCCCGAGCAGCCTACCATGGGGAACCTTGTCGAATGCCTTACTAAAGTCCATGTACACAACATCTACAGCTCTGCCTTCATCAACCTTTTTGGTCACGTCTTCAAGAAAAATCAATCAGATTTGTGAGACACGACCTCCCACATACAAAACCATGCTGACTATCCACCTGGGCCTTTGGCGCTCTTTTTAAATCTTCTTTCCCTCGTGGAAACGGAATTTCCCCTCATCTCCGTTTGAAGTGGGTGATCCTTTTGCTGACGTTGTGATCCCTAGCTCTCGATGCCCCACTAGGGAAAACACCCTCTCAGCATCCACCGTCTCAATAGACAATAGACAATAGGTGCAGGAGTAGACCATTTGGCCCTTTGAGCCAGCACCGCCATTCAATGTGATCATGGCTGATCATTCTCAATCAGTACCCCGTTCCTGCTTTCTCCCCATACCTCCTGACTCCGCTATCCTTAAGAGCTCTATCTAGTCTCAATGCTCTTCAGAACCATACATGTTTCGGTAAGAACATCTCTCATTTCTCTGTGCTCCGATGACTGTAAACCTCACCAAATCAAGCTTGTTCAGTATGTATTCTCTTCATCCCAGCAATCAATTCATAAAAAATTTCTTGCCCAGCTCGCAATGAAAGTTTTAAATATGGAGACCATATCGTGGTTTGGGGCTTGCTGCTCTTCCAATATTTTCACTTGGTGGGAGACTAGATGTGGTCTAACCAGCCCCTGCACCGATTTCTTCGTACAAAAACATTTTGTAGTCTCACTCTGTTTCAATAAACAGAGCACGGTGGCGCAGCGGTAGAGTTGCTGCCTTACAACGGCAGAGACCCGGGTTTGATCCTGACTGTGGGCGCTGTCCGTACGGAGTTTGTACGTTCTCCCCGGCACCTCATGGGTTTTCTCCGGGTGCTCCAGTTTCCGTCCACACTCCACAGACGTACAGGTTTGTAGGTTAATTGGCTTCGTTAAAGATTGTAAATTGTCCCTAGTGTGTGTAGGACCGTGCTAGTGTACGGGGGTCGCTGTTCGGCGCGGAGGGGCTGTTTCCACGCTGTATTTCTTAACTGAACAAAATAATTTACTACTTAATTATTCCTTTCAAATCTCACGTTTTCCTACCTTACATTCTATCCGCCAAAATCATGCCCCTTCACTTTGTCTTCAGCTCGATGGTATTCCTTAAATTAAAAGCTCTCATGGGACCGAATGAGTAATACAGTGAAACACGATGGCCTCGAGGAAAGATCTTTGAATCAGTAATAGCCCACTGATACTCTTTAAAGGGATGTGCCAAATCTCAACATCTGTTGATCCCCATGGGAACAATTTCTAATGCAGGAGACAGATTGAAGCAAGTACTGATGTGAACGTAAAGAGCACTGTGTAAATGGAGCAAATCAGCTTGGTTCACCAAATGCAGATGAAATGATTATTATGGCTGGTATGTTCACATTAAATGAGCCCATTGAGTAGTTCCTCAGACCAAAACCAATTTAAAAGCAGGCATCTTTCAAGAAAAACAAATTTCTGAGTCTGTAAAGGTCTAGGCGTGCTAATGTGCAAAATACCAGGCTAGCTAAAAGACTCCCCATTGAGGCTGCTCCTAGTTATATATTTGGGCAATTAATTCAAACTCCTTACAAACCTTTAATAATAGATTGCCGTTCTTCACGCATAACATTGGACTTGCCCTTCAGCAAGTGGAAGAACCTTACTCAATGGAAATACATACCTTGCAGTCCAAAGTCAAAATGGCTCAATGATGGAAATGAAATGATCAGATGAGAAAATGCTTCTTTGCAATATCTTGGTCCATTTCATTCTCAGAATTTTAATCTCAAGGACCAAGGATCTACTCTATTAAGTTGCTGGAAGAATGCATTTGCTCTGTATTCTGCAATTCAAATATACATTTGGTTGATATATCTGCCCCAGTGCTATTCTTTAATGCAATAAATCGGCAATGTACAGTTTTCAATGAGAGCAGCTGTTTTAGGCTGGGATACACATTTCCTTAAACAAGAGAGTGGAACTTGATAATGTTAATCAGGACCATTGTCAGATCTTTGACTTGCATCAAGTGCCTCTGGGATGGGTTATTATCTGATATTTATTACTCTAAACGATTGCATGGCTTCAACAAGGCTGGAATTCACATGTTGTTATGCACAAGACTTTAGGGACCAGCAGTTTTGATGTCTGATATTTTCCTATGACATTAAATGAGACCATTTGGCCCATTAAGTCCATGCTGCATCTCAGATCATTCCCATCAAATATGTTCATAAGTTCTAGGAGGAGAATTCATAAGTTCCAGTTGGCCCATCAAGTCTACTCCGCCATTCAATCATGGCTGACCTATCTTTCCCCCTTAACCCCATTCTCCTGCCTTCTTCCCATAACCTTGGACACCCTTATTAATCAAGAACCGGATGGGATGTATCCCAGGTTACTGAGAGGGGCAAGAGAGGAGATTGTGGGAGCCTTGACAAGGATCTTTGCATCTTCTCTAGCCACAGGGGAGGTCCCGGAGGACTAGAGGGTGGCTAATGTTGTTTCTTTATTTAAGAAGAGAAGTAGAGAGAATCCAGGAAAGTATAGGCCAGTGAGCCTAAGGATATGCAGAAAATGGAGGGATGTGGATTATGTGCAAGTAGATAAGAGTTGGTCTTGGCTTCAGGTTTGGCACAGACACTGCAGGCCAAAGAGCATATTCTTGTGCTGTACTGTTCTATGTTTTTTTAAAGTTTTAATGAGGGTAGAAACAGGCCCTTTGGCCCACCGAGTACATGCCGACCAGCAATACTACACAGGGACAACAATTTTACAGAAGTCGATTAACCTTTGGAATTAATGTCTTTGGAGTGTGGGAGGAAACTGGAGCACCCCGAGAAAACCCATGCAGGTCACAGGGAGAACGCTCAGTACAAACTCCGTACAGACAGCACTCATAGTCAGGATCGAACCCGGGCCTCAAGCACTGTAAGGCAGTAACTCTACTGCTGCACTGCTGTGCAACATGTTCTGTGTTCTATTGTCCACAGGAGGACATTTGTTCTTTCCAGGAGGAACATGAATCCCTGGAACATGATCAGAAAGAGGCCACTATCTGCCTGTAATTGTCATTCTTAGCCCAAGAACATAGGGCCAGTTTGTAGCATTCCTGCAAACCCTGTACGTCTTTGGAGTGTGGGAGGAAACCAGAGCACCCGGAGAAAACCCACGCGGTCACAGGACAAACGTACAAACTCCGCACAGACAGCACCTGTGGTCAGGATCGAACCCGGGTCTCTGGCGCTGTAAGGCAGCAACTCTACCGCTGCGCTACTGTGCAGCCCTGGGCACAAGGACAAGATCATCAGCCCTTCAAGGCAGGGTCCCTATGGCAGCGAGTTATCCGCAGAATTCAGGCTTCCAAAGGGGAGAGGGCCTTTGCAATTGTGGATCCTTCTCCAAGTCACCTCCCTTCCCAGGGTCGACAACCATGGTTACTGCAACACTCATGTTACCTTTGGGACGGTCACTGAGTAAAATGTCACACTATTTTCTTATTAGCTATGTTCTCCAAAATAATAACACTGTTAGTTTGAACACTGACCAGGTAAATTAGGGTTGCCAACTGTCCCGTATTAGCCGGGACACCGCGTATTTTGAGCAAAATTGGTTTGTCCTGTACGGGACCGCCCTTGTCCCGTATTAGGCCCGGGGGGCGCAGGAGGTCCGGACGCTGTAGGTCCGGACAGTGTAGGTCCAAACACTGTAGGTCCGACCACTGTAGGTCCGGACAATGTAGGCCCAGACAGTGTAGGCCCAGACAGTGTAGGCCCAGTCAGTGTAGGTCCGGACACTGTAGGTACGGACACTGTAGGTCCGGACACCGTAGGTCCGGACACCGTAGGTCCGGACACTGTAGGTCCGGACACTGTAGGTCTGGAAGGCGGGCGCGGCCTAACGGAGGTTGCATAGCAACCCACCTCCCGGCCCGGGCAGCCGCCATTGGTGAAGCGGGAGCATGTGGTCACTGGCTGGATGAGGTCACGTGGGGCGCGGGGCGGTGACGTCACCTTGTCCCGTATTTGGGAGAGAGATAGTTGGCATCCCTAAGGTAAATAGAACATAGAACGCTAGGTTTAGGTTTAGGTCTGAAGAAGGGTCTCGACCCGAAACGTCACCCATTCCTTCTCTCCGGAGATGCTGCCTGTCCCGCTGAGTTACTCCAGCTTTTTGTGTCTATCTTAGGTTTAGGTTTATTCTGTGTTATTATTATTTATCATGGAAAGCTTCGATTTGCATGCTATCCAAATCAGATCAGATAATACTATACATAAATACTGTACAATCAGGTCAAATTTAAATACATTAGGTAGACCAAACAGGAAGATACAAAGTGCAGAATGTAGTTATCAGTATTGTAACGCATCTGTTCTATAAACAGGAACATGCCCTTCACCTGCAATGTTTGTGCCAATCAAGCTTCCAAATTAATCCAATCCCTTCTGCCTATACACAATCCATATCCCCTGCATATTCGTGTACTTATCTAAAATCCTATTAAATGCCACTATCTTATTGACTTCCACCACATCGCTGACAGTGTGTTCCAAGCACACAAAATCCTGCCCCACACATCTCTTTGCACTTTCCCAAAAGCTAGGCTTTCATGTCTTTGACATTTCCACACTGGGAATAAGATCTCTGGTCTACCCCAACAGCTGCTGACGACCTTCTACCGCTGCACCATAGAGAGCATCCTAACACATGGCATCCCTGTGTAGTATCTCAGCTGCACGGAGGCAGAGAGGAAAGCTCTTCAGCGGGTAGTCCATAGAGCTCAGAGGACCATCGGAACACAGCTACCAGCCTTGGAGGGCATCTACAACACACGATGCCTCAGAAAAGCCACCAACATCCACAAAGACTCTTCACACCCCTGCAACAGTCTGTTCGAACTTCTACCATCGGGCAGACGATACAAGGCCTTCTACGCCCGCACCTCCAGACTCAGAAACAGCTTCATCCCCAGGGCCATAGCTGCTATGAACCGGTCCTGCTGAGCCGGATGGTCACATCGTACAGTGAACCGGCACAGATCTACTGTCTTAAAACAGTTACAATTTGTTTCGTTGGGTTGTTGTTGTTTAAATTAATTAAATTATTGCGTCGTATGGGAGGCACATTCCCAATCTCGTTGTACCCCTGTACAATGACAATAAAGATATATTGTATTGTATTGTATTGTATAAGAAGATTCTGAGTTACTCCGGTTTTTGATGTCAATGTCTATCTGACATTCTCCCCTCTGTTTGCCTCTCATAATTTTATATACTTCTATCGGGTCTGGAAGGAACTGCAGATGCTGGTTTACACCGAAGCTAGACATCAAAAGCAGGAGTAACACAGGCAGCATCTTTGGAGGGAGGGAATGGGTGATGTTTTGGGTCGAGACCCTTCTTCAGACTGAAAGTCAGGGGAGAGGGTGACCACAGAGATAAGGAAGGGTAAGGTGGGAAAACGAAACATCAAAGGGGACACAGACCAAGGAAAATGTAGAATAGATAAACACCATAATCCCGTCCAAACTCATCCTAGGAATCAGCAATCCCTCTGCAACTGGATCCTCTGCTTTCTGACCCATGGACCACAATCAGCGAGGATAAGCGATAACACCTCCTCCACAATCATTCCCAGCACCAGTGCACTGCAAGGATGCATTTCTCAGTCCCCTACTATACTCCCTGACATGTAGCATGTAGGAAGGAACTGCAGATGCTGGTTTACATTGAAGATAGACACTAAATGCTGGAGTAACTCAGCGGGACAGGCAGCATCTCTGGATAGAAAGTGCGGGTGACATTTCGGGTCGGGAAGGGTCTCATCCCTGTCAAGTATATAGGTTTGATTGTAGTGTGTAGTGTGACTCTCAGTCTGAAAAAAGGGTCTCGACCCGAAACCTCACCCATTGCTTCTCTCCAGAGATGCTGCCTGTCCCGCTGAGTCACGCCAGCATTTTGTGTCCAGCTTTTGGTCTATTTTGGACGAGACTATTGTATCCGGCACGGTACGGTAGCGCAGCGGTAGAGTTGCTGCTTTACAGCGAATGCAGCGCCGGAGACTCAGGTTCGATCCTGACTACGGGTGCTGCACTGTAAGGAGTTTGTACGTTCTCCCCGTGACCTGCGTGGGTTTTCTCCGAGATCTTCGGTTTCCTCCCACACTCCAAAGATGTACAGGTATGTAGGTTAATTGGCTGGGTAAATGTAAAAGTTGTCCCTAGTGGGTGTAGGATAGTGTTGGTGTACGGGGATCACTGGGCGGCACGGACTTGGAGGGCCGAAAAGGCCTGTTTCTGGCTGTAGATATATGATATGATATGATATGATATCCAGTTAGAGCTTCTCCTGAATGTTGATTCAGGTGGGTAACTGGTTGCACTGAGCTTCCTGCTAGCTTTTCCAATGCCTTTTGTCCATTTTCCAGGCAAAAACAAAATAGGCAGCTGGCAATTAAAGTCCCCCCCACTTAGTGCACCAAATGTTTCCAACTAAAATAAAAAATATTCCAGCATGGCTACAAATAGAGGATGAAGACTGGGGTGAAAAACAGGAAGAAAATTAAAAACTCAGCAACCTGTTTTAAAAAAACACTTAACCCTAGAAAAGAAAACTCATAGTTATGTTTAGATGATAAGAACTCATTTAAAAATTTAACTCTAATCTACATATATGTGTGTGTGAGTGTGCGTGTACACATATACTGTCTGAAGAAGGGTCTCGACAGAATATGCGTACACTGGGTGAATGGAAACGTCACCCATTCCTTCTCCCCCGAGATGCTGCCTGACCCGCTGAGTTACTCCACCATTTTGTGTCTACCTTCGATTTGAACCAGCATCTGCAGTTATTTTCCTATACACACATATATATATGTATACAAATATATATACAGTATTGGCACAAAAGGTGCTGAAGTAACTCAGCGGGTGGTGAAGGTGTGGAATTCTCTGCCTCAGAAGGCAGTGGAGGCCAGTTCGTTGGATGCTTTCAAGAGAGAGCTGGATAGAGCTCTTAAGGATAGCGGAGTGAGGGGGTATGGGGAGAAGGCAGGAACGGGGTACTGATTTAGAGTGATCAGCCATGATCGCATTGAATGGCGGTGCTGGCTCGAAGAGCTGAATGGCCTACTCCTGCACCTATTGTCTATTGTCTATTGTCTATTGTCTAAAAGGAATAGGTGACGTTTTGGGTCGGGGAAACGAGAGACATAGATGGTGTTTTAGAGAGATATAGAACAAATGAATGAAAGATATGCAAATATATATATATATATATATATACTCTGATGAACTAAAACATTATGACCACCTGCCTAATATGCTGTTGGTCCTCCGTGTGCCGCCAAAACAGCGCCGACCTGCCGAGGCATGGACTCTACAAGACCCGTGAAGGTGTCCTGTGGTATCTGGCACCAAAACATTAGCAGCAGATCCTTCAAGTCCTGCGAGGTGGAGCTGCCGTGGATCGGACTTGTCGATCCAGCACATCCCACAGATGCTCAATCGGATTGAGATCTGGAGAATTTGGAGGCCAGGGCAACACAGTGATCACTTCATCATGTTCCTCAAACCATTAAACCATTCCCGAACAATGTGTGCAGTGTGGCAGGGCGCATTATCCTGCTGAGAGAGGTCACTGCCATCAGGGAATACCATTGCCATGAAGGGGTGTGTCTGGTCTGCAACGATGTTTAGGTAGGTGACACGTGTCAAATTGACGTCCACATGAATGGCCGGACCCAAGG